>NC_031952.1:3133201-3290691 GCF_000303195.2 Fusarium pseudograminearum CS3096 | reverse complement strand
TAATAGTTAAGATTCTTATTATATTTACTTATTTATTATATTTACTTATTAAATATATTATATATAAATATATTATCTTTTAATAATAAATTAAAAAAAATTATATATAAAATTATAAAAAAGTTAAAAAGATTAAAAGCTTTAAAAAGAAAGTTAATAAAAGGGTTAATAAATTTAATAAAAAAAGAGAAATATTTCTTTTAAGTAATTAATTAATATATATATAATATCTTATATAAGGCTTAATTTAATTAATTAAAGAGATAATTAATTAATATAAATAAAATCTTTAAATTATAATATATTATTTATAGCTTAAGATTATAAAAGTATAATAATATAAATATAAAGTAAAAGGGATTAATAGGTAATTTAAGTAATTTAAAAGTTAAATTTATAGAAAACTTAAAATAAAAAAAGCCTAAAGCTAAAGATTTAATATTATATTAATTAGACTATATAACCTTTAAATATAATATACCTTTATATAATTCTCTTAATATCTTTAATTATATTATTAACTTAAGTAATATTATATTATAATTAAATACTATTATAGTAGTAATATAAAGTGCTATAAGGGATTTAATATATATTTATATTTTATTAAAAATTAAAATTAAAGTTATTTTAAAAGGCTTAAAAAGTAAAAAAGATTCTAGCTTTATTTAAAGACTATAATATATAAAGTTATTAAAAATTATTTAATTAAATAGTAAAAATATAAAGTAAAGGATTTTTAATTTACTTGCTTATCTGACTTACTTGCTTATTAAATATATTATACCTAAAAGCTTATTTATAGTTATCTTTTATAAGGCTTAAGTTATTAAATTAAATAATAATATAAAATAAATATTTTATTTATAATTAAAATTAGCTTAATCTATTATATATTAAGTATTAAATAATTTATTTAATTACTTATTTATTTATTTTATTAACTATATTATTAAATATAAAGAAAAAAAGTATAAGCTATTATTATAACTTTTATAAGGCTTTATTTTAGTATAAAGTTTTATAATTAATAAGTCTTATAACCTTATTAATATATTATTATTTTTTTACTATTAAATTTCTATTATATTATAGTTAAAAGTATTACTTTTTTTTATTAAAAAAGATAACTTACTAATATATAAGTCTTATATATTACTAGTTCTATAGCCCTTAACCCTATAAGTACCTCTACCGCTATTATAACTCTACTAATAAGATATAGTAGTAGGCTTCTAACCTTAATAATAGTTAGTATTCTATCCTACCTAAGACTTATCTTTCTGAATTGTATATAGAGAACAGATATTATAACAGACACTAGAGCGCTAATCCGCCATAGCCATCGTTCTGTCTCTGAAGGGAAAGAGGCTGCCTACGAAACTAGGTGGATTGCTCCAAACCATGCCCCCAGGAGGCATAGAAGCGGCCAGTATCTGGTCATGTACAGATTTGCGTCCCATTCCGTGATGACACTCGCGTCTTCCTCAGTCATAACGACGGCTGGCTCAGCTTTCTGTCCGTCAGATTCGGTCAAGGAAACACTCTCTCCCAGATGCTGTTCTTGTTCCTCCATCACTCCTACTTCATCATCTCGATAGTCGCGGGGAACGATATACCACGCAATAGCATCGCTATGTTCCTGGCCCTGGTGAGAGACGTCGTATGTGTTCTCCATTGCCAGACTTTCAAACTTTGTCCACTGGGCGGGCGTCATTTGCGGCAAGCTGACGAAAGATGCGGTCACTATATCTTTCGGCTTCTCCTACCAAAGGGCGTATGTTACTAGTGCGTTGAATACGTACGCCAAGGTCATTGTTTCTAGGGTGGCCAAAGGTAGGTGATGCACACTACGTGTGATGCACTGCAGCGTGAACTATACGACTTGAAGGAGAGCAGCAAGTTTGACCAGACCGTCTGCCTTGTTCTTGTCTGAGATATCCTCTTTGGAAAGTCCCCAGTTCTTGTGATCTTTCCAAGATACCAAGCTGTTGTTCAATAGCCAGGCGTATTGGCCCGGCCATAATGTCCGATATCCTCCATCGTTCCCGGAATTGTACCGTGTCCCCATCATGCAAAGATAAAAACCGTGGATCGTCTTGAACTCTTTGTCAGTTGCATGGGCGCATCGCCTTACAGCTTTGCGCGCCTGCAAGAGCTCTTGCAAAGATTCAAGACATACCATCTCAGGGGCTAAAATGGCCTTTATAAGCTGGTAGAACTTGTGTTTGAGTCGAAGTCTTAGAGAAACATGGATGCGAGGATGGATAGCCGTCCAAGTACAAATCGCGATAGTGAACAAACAAGAAGTGATGAGGGACCATGTACCGCGGTTTGCGTCTTCTGGTACCCAACCCACTAACTCTGTCGCTGCCGATCTGCTGATAACCTCACCACTCATCGGTACCTGGACAAATTGAATAATGACGGCTTTGTTCGTAATTACAAACTATGCCGCCGCCATGGCATGTTGACCTGGAGGCCTAGGAATATATATTGAATTGATGTCATCACAATGAATTATTTATCATGCAGGGCATTCTTCAACCTCAAACCAACATCACGGTCTCTCCCCATATCCCGTATTTTCAGGGGGTCGTTTTGCTTACGTGACATGTTGATAGAGGTCCATTTGTCTGCGTTACTTCTGGACTGCAACTTGAACAACTTAGCACAAACTTTCCCTTCTGCGTTCATCATCTCGAGCCTACTGTAACCCCAAGCCTCTTACAATCGTTGCCACAACCTGTTCGTCCCATATCGTGGGCTCTTCCTACCAACATGGCCACGTCGTCGGCCCTGAGGCCGACTATGCTGGCGCTTGGTCTAACGCTTGGCGTCCCAGCCATGCTCTATTTCGGCATACTGGGGGTGTTGGTTGCTGCACCTTCACTACAAGCTCACGCGATTTATCTCCACAAGGTTACCTTGACATGGTTCAAAGATCTAAATACACCAGAACAATTCGGGTTCGCTCATCATCAAGTCACGCCCTTCTACATCTCGACTGCCGATGGTATCAAGCTGCACTCTTGGCATGTGCTGCCTTTAGCGACGTATGAGGTGCATCAACAAGAGCTGATTGCACAAGGACCCGAAGCTGGCTTGGTTGAGAACTTTGAGGATACTCTTAACTTCCATTTATTGAAAGAGAACCCAAATTCTCGATTAGTCCTCTACTTCCATGGCACCAGCGGCACAATGGCCAGCGGTTGGCGCCCTGACAGCTACCGTTCTCTTTACTCGGCTGATCCCACAAACACTCATGTTCTTACCTTCGACTTCCGTGGATACGGAGAGTCTACTGGCTCTCCCAGCGAGGACGGCGTCGTCACAGATGCTGTTACCGTTGCCAACTGGGCCATTCATACCGCGGGTATCCCACCTGAACGGATCGTAATCTTTGGCCAAAGCCTGGGCTCCGCAGTAGCCATTGCACTTGTCAACGAGCTCGCTCAAAGGGAGCCATCAGTTCATTTCGCTGGACTAGTCGTTACTGCAACATTTGCAGACATTCCTCAGTTGTCAGCTACATATCGTATCGGCGGGTTCATTCCGGTTCTTTCACCAGTGGCCAAGGTGAAGCCACTTTTTGCCTTCTTCGCGCGCCAGCTCTCAAGCACCTGGGATAATATGCAGAGACTGGGCGAATTTGTTAAGTCGGCTGAGCGGTACGACATCACCCTCTTGCATGCGCAAGACGATACGGATATTCCCATGGAACATTCCGTTAAGCTCTTCAGGGAAGCTGTTCGAGTAGCAGAGAACGTGGACGATTTGACAGAGGGCGAGGGAGCATTCCTCAACAGGATAGGTAAAAATGAGCAAAACCGTGGAGAAGGTGGTTCCGTAACTGTCTGTGCCACCAAGAAAGGTGATATAAGATTAGAGATATTGAAGTATGGAGTACATGACAAGATCATGTCCTATCCTGCAACAGGTCTTGCCATCAGCAGGGCGTTTGCTTCCGGAAATCGGAACGATGTTACAACGTCATGATAGATTAACAAAATAAATAGGGATATCCTCTAATTTGCTTCGACTCGAGTTATTGCTTTTTTGCTCCTATAATGACCCAGCAGGCTAGAGACCCTACTCATATTGCCACATCCCTTTCACGAAAATATCAGACAACATAGATAGTACTCTATAATTTGGATGGTATATCAAACCCTCTAACAATCTCACGTCTATAATTTGCATACTGAAAGCTATTGGGGGCCTTGATTGTTGCTACATAAGGCTTTTCTCCATCGCCTAATTTCATACCGTACATTATCCCACGCACTCAATCGTCGAGCACGCCAAAACCAAGCAGCCTGGACAAGAATCTCTGATATTGGCATTTACAATACAATACATCCTTCCACATCATGCCGGGCTTTATCTCAAATGGTACGATCCTGCAATGTTTGGACATGCACGATCCAAAACGAGTATGTTTCGTGCAGCAGGTACTTGCAACATGTCCATCAGATGGCCAGCTTTGCACACAGGAAATGTGTATCATAAATGTGTCCACGAAACAGACTTTCTCACATTTCAAGCATGCTGGCTTGTTCACCATTTTGCTTCCTTAATTAGTGGCTCTGTTTTTGTTGTGTTGCTCTTGGCTCTCGCGAGTCGGTAGTGTCACAGGCGTGTTCTTCTAGACATTGGTGCGATCTGCCAGCGGCTCGTGCTCCTCCTTGAGGATTTCTGTTGAAGTAGGGAGGTCGAAAGAATCGGCATCCGGAACAGGTGTCGTAATATCAGGTGTCGGGGTCTCTTCTCCATTACCTTCACCTTCCAGCATAGCGGCTAGTCGGGCTGCGCGCCCTTCCTTCTTGCGAGGTACAGGCGCTGTGGAGTCAATAAATGCTAACAGACAAACGGGATTATATGAGTGACTTACCTCGTCCGTTCTCCTGGACATAGAAGCGCCGGAGTAGGCCAACCGCTTCATCGCGCCCCCAGCCACCTTCGATCTCATAGCCAGATTCAATGTTTCCGCCATCGCCTCCGCCTGGAGGATACGAGACACCCAAAGTGCCACTGCCGTCTGGGAGCTGCGCAGGTTTCGGGGTAGGATGAGCACTGGCAGTCTGTCCATCCGTACTGACGGGAAGGGAATTGGCATGAATGCTGAAAACACCGCCAGTTCCGCCGAACTTGTCGTTGACAGCGCCGAAGTAGACTTTTTTAATGCCGAGCTGACGCAATAGAGAAGCACACATGACGCATGGCTCAACCGTGACGTACAAGATGCTTTCTCTGATGATCGATCTGTCGACTCGCGCATCAGGGTGGCACTTTTGTCCGTAGGGGTAGAGGTGTCCTTTGGCTCCATCTTCATTGCCTTCGTCTGGAGGTCCCGAATCAATGGAAGACGTCTCCGAAGCTGCCTCAGACTGGTTCTCGGCTTTGGGCTTGAGATACGTCGTTCTCGGCCCATCCTTTGGGGGGTAAGATAGCAGAGCACCGAGCGCCATGAACTCGGCGTGACGAGTACCATTTCGAGTGACATTGGTCGCATTCATGCCCCGTGCAATAATCCGTCCATCATGAACAAGAACGCATCCAACAGGGGTTTCGTTGGTTTGAAGAGCGAGCCGGGCCTGCAGACGTTGTGTGAGTTTTCATGAGCCAGACCAAGGTAAAGAAACTAGCCCTATAGAGAAGACTGGAAGGCTTACCATATCAAGAGCTGCTTCTGTAAACTTCATGTGCATCGCTCGCTCAGCTACCACAGCAGGGTCTGTGGATATCGGTGCAGGTGGGATGACTAGCGTGACTGGCTTGGGAGAAGTCAAGATGGATTTGTTGTCTTGAAGCTCCAGGCGGGCAAGAGACTCAGACAGCTGAGATGCGCTGGGGGGTTGATTTTCTTTATCTGCATCCCCATTGTGGGTGAGTCGATTCTGGAGAGATTGCATACTGTTAGAAGCAACAAGTATCGCAGCGGTCTGGAGATTGTGCTGTTGCTGGGGATAGTCGGTCGTGGTCGTACTTTTCGTGGCAGAAGGCGATGATGAAGAATCTGGATTTCTCTTTTGCTGAGCTTCGTTTTTATCTTTGGAAATTTCCTGGTGATCGTTGCTTCCGTTGCTGGCGTTACCATTGCCAGTTTGGTCAGTGTCGCTGGTACTTGCACTGGCACTGGCAGTGACGCTGTCACCCTCGCCAGGCATCACCCGCCCAAAGAGACGGCGTATAGCCTTTGCACCTGCTTTCTTGGCTGGCGAAAGGCCAAGTGACTGGAGAACTCCCATCTTGTCTGCTCTAGGTACTAACCCACCCAGAGTCAAGCCAACCTTTGAGACTTTGTATCGGTGTCCTCACTTCACTTTTCCTACCCAGGTAGTTCCGTTCAGCGCACCTCTTTCTCTCCGGCGAGTCTTCACTTGTGCTTCTTTGTCTCTTTTTGTCCGCTCTTGATCAGTATAGAAGTCACCACTCAACGCTTGTTTATCCTTGATACCACGCCTTTCGTTGCTCCCCTTGAATAATATGCCCTGGGTCCTTTCAACTCGCGAGTGACACGTCTTTGTCGTATTGGCAACTAAGACAGCAGTGACAAGCCCCTTTCCAAAAAACAAAAACAAAAACAAAAAAAAAAGGGAGGGTAGTAAGTAGATTGAGCTTGCTGATGGGGATAAAAACGAGTTGATTGCTGGTTTCGACTTGTCGCTTAATCCAAATTCGAAAGTTGATCTTTTTCGAAGACTTCTCCTGGCCTGTCAAATTCCTAGCTTGACTGGAAGATTTTGATGCCCGGTAAACATAAACCTCTCCTAACTTTGATAATTCTTCATAGGTCGGCAGGATTCTTTGTCTAACTCAACAGGTAAGTGTATGAAGAGGTCGGATCAATCAATAGTCGTACTGATTAATAATAAAACATCAAGTAGTGGCAATTCAACAAGTAGTGATCCAGCGGTCGATGCTTAGCTTTGGAGAAGTAAATAGGCTCGCCATAAACTCCAAAGTTTAAGAAGAAGTGTTCTAGATGCGCATGTCCTACCCTGCCTTTGAGAGAAGATTTCACGACTTGCTCCCGGGCGCTAAGCCATATTAAGGCTGCCGTCTATAACGGACGCCCCGCCCTGAGGTTTGATGTTAACGGAACACAAGGTCTAGGAAACTGCCTAACATGCACTAACAGACGACACAGGTGTTAGTGCACGGACTAGGCTTAGGACTTACAATGGACAACAGTGTCGCTAAATGCCTGAGGTCCAGAAGAATGATTTGGTGAGAGATTGCTTCTTCCAACAGACTTGAAAAGCTAAAACTTATTGGAAGAGAATTTTATCTGAGCTTCAATAAGCACATCGTCAGAGCACATTATATAAAACACGGCACAACACTGCCAGATCTTGATCACGGTTTGCACATGTTGCAGAGCAGCGATTGGGCAATACACTTTTTATCAGTGGCCTAATTTGTCACGTCATTAGAATGTACCGTAGTCCAGAGATCAAAAGGGCTTAGAAGCCAGTTCAAGTATTATTTTTTTACAGGTCGATGCTTGTTCTATCGCAACGGCCCTATTCTAGCAAGGCCAGCGCAACTGCGTGGTCTTTCGCTCTTCACGCTAAAGTTAAGACAAAATAAATAGGGAAAATTGAAAGCAATGCGAGAACTTGAGTCATGGACTGCGATCACCTCTATCTGCTCCACATGCTATGCATCAAAGATAAGCCGTTACACAGCAATGAGACCTCTGCCCATCGATATCGTCCAACCGGCTGGTGTCGTGCCACTCAATGTGATGCTCTGTAGCTTTGTGGCCACCCTCCCGATTTTTGATGTCATTTGTTTGACCTTCCTCTGCATTTGCGAAGAAAAGCGTGTCCCGTGCTCGCAGCATTCATCCCCGTTAACAAACAGCTGGTAGACAAAGGACCAGACCGTTGAGGCGATCAACATCATACCAAGGGGTACGAGAGTCTCCAGACCTGGTTTGCGAATCGTCGATGCCGGGCAGTACGACACAAGAGCAACCGCAGCGGGCGTGGGAGAAGGTTGGGATATATCTCCCGCCACATTGTGAATCTCTGCATCGCGAGAATCTGGTTGCTTGGGGCCGCCTTCGGCACTGACATCGTGACAAGATGCTTGGCTGGCTGTAGATACAGTCTCTGTTGGTTTGAAGACTGCTACAGCACGAGCAATCTCGTTCAACTGGGAGGAGTCTGCTTGTGCGGCTGCTGCTGCAAGTGTTTGGGGATTCTGTTGTGTAGCCACAATCTCGGTTGGCTGAGAAGCTGCTTGTGTTTCTGCATTCTCTGATAGTCGGTGATCTGATGAACCTGCTGTCGTCATTCCGTGGGCCTCTATGATATCGCGACTGATTGTCACCTTTTCCCAAGTTAGTTGCCGTTCTGAAAGGGAGGAGTATGTAAGTGAGGTACGTACGTTACTATTCGTAGATGACAAAGTATCCACGGAGGATTGGGTGTAGGATGCGACGGCTGGCGCGCTGTGCTGTGATGAAGTATTCGTGCTCAGAATGTATGAGCCGAGACTGGTAGTTGGCACAATAGCGGCGTGATTCTTCAAGCCAGCTCCAGAATCGTCACAGACATCTTTGCGGCCGACCTGGCCATGAGTAAAGAGATACTGTGATGCGGAAGCAGGAGCAGCAAGCTGTCCTCCGAAGAGGTTGTGAGGAAGCTCGTCGCCACCTAGCTCGTCGCCACAACTACTCAATTCATTCGAGAAGTCCCGTGGTGGTAGCGGGTTCGGTGCTGGTGATTTCGGCTGACTAACCGACTGCTTAGAGACTTGAACCGGGACCATACGATCATCTTCCGAGAAGGACGAGTCGGGAGAATAAAGGTTGAAGTCCGCATAGTCGTGGTTGACATCGACTTGGTTGAATGGCAGATACGCCGCAGAATCGTCCAGTTCTGCAATCTCTACATCGGCCGTGCCACGAGGACGGCGAAGAAGGTCTTGTCCTGTCGTTGGAGTAATGGGCTTCGCTGAAAAGTCCGATACAGAGGAGGGTGACTGGGGAGAGAAGTAGCCCTCTGGATCGTTGAAGAAGTCGTAACTGTCATCGACAGCAGGGTATTGAATGAACTGCTCCCATGCATCGCTTTCTGGCTCGACTGAGGCAGTCAGGTTGTCGAGGTTTACTGAAAATTCTAGCTCTGGGGTTGTCATTTGGCCGGTAAAGGCATCCTGAGCAACGACAGAAACCTTTGCTTCTGGGGCCACCGTCTTCGTCTTCTTGGTGACCTTTGCGGGCTGTGCTACCGTGCTGGTAACGCCACGCTTCTTGTGGCTAGGATCACAACGGATCTTCTTCTTCTTGCAGCTTTCGCAGGCCTTGATGATTCGCATGAGGTGGGCGTGATCTCGCTGCTCCTTTGTCTTGGATCCTCGGGAGGCAGAGTTGGTCACATCACGACCATCCTTAGTCATTATCTTCATTCCAGGCAGGTTAGAGAAGTCAGCGGGCTGCTGGCTGGCTGTGGACTTGGGAGACGAGCGGCGGGAGGAAGTGCTGTTCACATAGCTCCAATCCCAGTTGGATGTGGCAGGGCTCGTGTTGAAAGATCCATAGCTAGAGTCCTGGAGAGGGCTGGCGCTAGCAGGAGATTCCACAGAAGCGGAAAGTGTGTAGACGGGGTAGAACTTGAAAGTATGTCCAGTCAGGTGTGCATACTCAAAGTAGTCGAGAGAGATAGTGGCGCGCTTCTCCTGGATCGAGGCAGGGCCAGGGATGTAAGCGTTCACCAGCTCGTCAAGCTCCGAAGATCCGATGTCAGGGAAGAACTGGAGCTGAGCGCCAAGAGCGGGTTGGAAAACAGAGAACCCTTGAGGGAGAGTGTTCGAATTGGTCGCCATTGTTAGCTTTGAGGTTCCGTTATTGGCTTGAAAAGACGGAATCTTGAAAAGGGTGCGGAGTCGCACTCTCGACTGCGGCTTTGTTAGTTGACCACTCGGACAGTTGCTTACTCCGACCTGCTTACTCTCACGTGGGGTAATTGTTTGGTGACGGGAAGTACCCAGGCGAGATGACAAAAATATTGTATCTTACGCCGATGCAGGGATTTTCGTCTGTCGAACTAGAATGAACCAAGGTTATAGTGTTTTGAGGTCACTCGAGATGAAGGCGTAAAGTAGGGTGATAGGCAAAGTCTTGAAATACCGAGCTTGTCGCCAGGATTGTTGCACTGTCCTTCAAAGCACAGGATATTCTTGGCTTCACAAATACGGACAATTCGTCGTTCGGCAAGGAGAGAGAAAGAGAAGTAAGAAGAATAAGAGAAAACGCCTGAGGCCACGGGGGAGGGCGTTGTCGAAGTATTTCACTGTGGTTCGAAGCTGCACTGGCTGGTGGGTAAAAGAAAAGTTGTCTTCCTAAGTCTTAGGGTACAAAAATAAATAGCCTAAAAGGTGTACTCTAAGTAGCATATGTTGACCTACTAATTTCGTGGGTTATACTTCTGGCGGACAATTTTTCTGATAGCCTGAGGACTGGGAAACATGGCGCAGCAGGTGGGAGGAGCAGGAGATTGAGTCTTTCGGCGTGCTGGAAGAGGTATAGCGTTGTAAGGCAGAGTTGATGCATAAACCAATCATATTACAGTACTTTTGAAGAATCCACCATGGTAAGAGTCACCATTGGTCACCATGACCCACCTTCTGCACCATCAAAGCTAAGACTTCGGCGAGAGAATAGCATTCTTGTTGGTCAATGCTTTAAGCCTGCATTTGAGGGTGAGTCAACTTTCCGCAACCCCAGATTTCAAGGCCACAGATACGACATTCAAACACGGTGGGGTCAGACAACCAACTGTTAGGTACCTACTACCTTGGTAGGCGGGTTGCCAAAAAATAGGGACTTAGACCAGTATAGACGAAATCATTAGTCTACTCTTAGGCAATATATACACTAAGAGTGATCTAGTATTTATATCAACCACTAAATCAGTATTGGTTTTTATTGCAACCCACCTGCTTGATAGACTCATCTGTGAAATCGGAACCTAGACTCTGTCTGGGAGCTTGACAATATGAACAATCTCTCGAACTAATTTCCTTGTATAAACTCTGTCAGTCTTATCGCTACCGCAGAGGGCTTGCGATTCAGTGAGTTGGACTCGTTTCTTCAAGTCACAACATTATTCAACAGGACCAGCACTCATCTGGACAGCATCGAACCAAGATGGCTCAACGTATTATTAACCGTGGTTTTCCGATCTTCGTACAATGATGCTCCGACGGTATTCCAGTAATGGAAATGTAGGTATTGTGCCATGCGAGTCGGCAGGTTTGTTTTTGGGACCGGTGCGGAGGGACGAGTCGGGGGTTGAGTCTCTTATATAATATGATGCCCGACCGGAATCGTGATTAAGCACGGATGGATCTCTTGGAGGCAGGAACTAGGTAGATGGATGGATCTATTCCTAGTCTCCACACCTAATCGCATTCACGACTCGAAATCCGAATCAGCCGGTGTGCTTCACGCCGAGATACAAGGCAAGGGTCCTATCTGTGTGGATGGCACCGTCTTCAGATTGTTGCTCATGATGACTATGCCTTTCGCACTTCCGAATAGTGAATCCATCATTTGGGAAATGAAGTACAAACCTCAAACGCTTAAATCCATGCCCCTTGAGAAACACTATCCCTCCACCGTGCTGATAAATCTCACCAACACCAAAGTGGTACGCCGAAGTGACTCTATCGGCGACTCGCACATGACATGCAGATACTGGTGCACTTTAGTCGGCCATATTCTCTCACACAAAACAGAAGCGCACCATCTGGTTCTGCAACACTCGTCGTCCACATTCCAACACCGACAGGGCGTTTTCTCTTTATAGATTCCAGTTAGAGAGTAGCAAGTGAGCTGAATCTACCAAAGTGGCAGAAGTGCGTATCAAATCATAAGTACCAATGCTTAAGAAGAAGGTTGTCCTTTTAGGAGCCGGAGACCTGGAACATTTTTGTCCCATCATTACCGGGGTGGTGCTTTGGAGGGCCTCGTCATCCCAAGTAGATCCCCCGCGTGCCTACTCCAAGCACCGCCGTTTGGCTTGCAAAATCCTGGTAGTTCTGATCGGACTGTGTCACTCGCAGGATTCACTTTCTGTAGTGAGTTCGCAGACACGATGCGAGACGAGGTTGAGGTCTCTAATTGGACCAGAATCTGGGGTGGCAACCCAGCCGCGTCCTGTTTCCTTGCAGCCTTCTTACCTCTGGTGGCAGGATTCGATATACGCGGTAGTTGCTTTATTTGGGGTTGTTGTATAGTTTGTTCTATATGTGGTTGTTCCCCCAGAGTTTGTTTTTCTTGCACTGGCTTCTTTTGTAATTGATCTTCTCTCGATAGCTCTCGTGCTGATTCCTGCTGGTGCGCTAGAATTGGAGTATTCCCTGGAGGCTTGAGTGTGAGATGATTTCTGTGCGAAGGATTCTCGGTTGTGTTCATGTTTTCAATTGCTGCGATTTTCGGTTGGCCAAACCCACCAATGCCGAAGTTAGGAGGCGGAAAGTCCTCGACTGGTATGGTGAAGCCAATTATCTCCCTACTCTTCACACTCTTTCTCGACATCTTGGTAATTCGAGGACCGGAACTTGTTTCCGCCTTAGCTCTGGGTTTAGTCGTGGGCTGGCGCTCTCGGGCAGACTCAGTATCAGTTGATGAGTTCTCGTCTTGGTTATCAGAATCACCAGCTCCTGAGGGTGGGTTGCTTGCTGCGATTTCCTCTTCATTGTCACTAAGCACAACTTGAGCTGCCTTTCCCCGTGTACGCCGACTCGGATTTGTGCGCCGAGGTGGCGTCACTGAGGCTCTATCTTTCTCAGAAACAATATTATCCGAAGCTGAGTCCTCCATTTGGGAGTTTTCACCTGACAAACCTCGCATCGGCTTCGGGTCCTCAGTCGACTCCTCACCCGATACTTTTTCTATTGCCACTGAGTCGAAGTTACCAGCAGATTTGCCGCAGGGCTCTTGGATAGAGCTGGGATGTTCTAGCACAACGGAGTTCTTCCCTTTGGCTGGTGGCGGGGGTGGGTCAGTGCCTTTCGCAACGTCGTGGGCTATGTCGGATTCTTCTTGCAATTGGATTGCAGGAATAGCGGGACGATCTGAGATATGTGCGTCGTTTCCTGTTCCTGACGACAATGGGAGTAGTCTTCCCAATGACCCTGCTCTGTCACCTTGCTTGTTCTGCGCTACCATAAGCAACCCACGGCGCTGCCTCGATCTGATACGAAGCTCAGTTCTCGGTTCCTTGGCAGGCGGAGGCTCAACTGCTCCCGTTTGTGCAGGCGGGTCCCTGTCGGTACTCAATGGTCGTTTAGTGCCATGAGTCTTCACAACAGCTGACTGGTTCTTCCTGGGTGGTTTGGGAGTAGCGTTTCGAGGACGTGTCTGAGTGACTGTGCGCGGGCGGGATTGTTCGTCTTCGTCGATCTGAATTGGGGTTTGAGCTACCCCATGATTTACTTCTTCCACAGTCTTCTGATATATTGTACCTCTATCAGTCCTGGACTTCTCTAGACGTGTGGTGCTTGGATTCGTTGGGACTATCGGCATTTGGTGGCCAGATGAAGCACCTTCGCCCAGTGCGAGCCAGCTGAGGAACGCGTCGTTATTGGTCTCTGCTAGCTGCTTTCGGTTTCGACTTGAATCGCCAATATCTATGTTTACTGCGGAGGGCATGGGCTTGGCGGATTTTACCACTCCAGGTACTTGCCGAGTGCTGGCAGAGCGTTGGAGATTTTGAACTGCATTGTCCAAACGCTCCGATTTTTCGGTTTGTGTAAGAAGTGATATGGCATTGTCCGAGTTATGTGACAAAAAAGGTCTTGCTTTTTCCGGTATATTTGGGCGGCTTTTCGATATCGACTCTCTTGGTCGAGGATGTTCTTCGTTCCAGTTCTGCTCATTGCCCGCCAGTAGTTCTTTCAACGAAGCTCGTTGTGTGAACACCCGGCGGGGTGCAGTCTGGTTAGTAGCACGGGCCTCCGGCTCTTCAGGATCTGTCGAGCATGGTAGTGTTTCTGAACTTGTCTTGATTCGTTTGGGAGCATCCAGTAGGTCAGTTCTTGTGCTCGTTGACATGTTCTTGGATTTCATGGTTGTCTTGGCAGGCAACGCCTGACTCCGAGCTGCCGAGACTGAAGACGAAAAGGGTGTCAAAGTCAAAGTCGTCCCGAATAGGGCACGAGCGTGTCCCATTTTGCTCGGAGGTGATTCTTCTTGCCTTCTCCTCTTCGACGGGCGCGCGTCCTCTGTAGGTGAATCTTGCTGTTGAGCAGGGCTCTCGGCCATCTTGCGCACTTGGTATGGAGAATGGGGGGAGATGACGGCTCTTCCAATTCTTGTTGCACCCCCTACCAGATCGTTGAGTGGACGGTGTCTAAGTTGGAAATGAGGTGTATTCTGATCGTTTCTGGGGGTATGAGTAGTTGCTGCGGTCGATCCCGGTGTCCTTGTCCCAGCATTTGATCGTCTCTTTTCGACTTCTTTTGCGCGCTTATCCAACAATTCTGTTAAGTCCTGTTCTCGCTTCCCGGTACAGTCCGAAACCTGCACGATGGCAGAGCCACGATCAAGCTCGAACTCATCACCGGGCTCGAGGTCGCCACCTCCCTGCCAGTGAGCGTCGCCGACAAAGTGACTTCGGTCATCATATACCATCACCCGTTTGTTGAATGTGTGGTATTTTAGAACGCCATCTTGCCAGCGTTTCTGCTTTCTCTTCAAGTCGTGTGTAAACAGGCAGATAAAGTCAACCACAGTTGCGGTTGAAGGTACGGAGCTGGGAGTCATGACTCTTGGTGGGTATTTGATTGTGACGTCGCAAGCCCATCAAACACATCCTCTCTCGGCATTTAGATGAAATCAAAACGGTATGGTCATTTACCAACTTAAACAAACCTACGTCAAGAACGCGTAGAAACAAATGAACGGGTTAAAGTGCTGCCAACGCGACGCCATATCACGTGACCACTCCACTGTAAGTGGTTTTGCTGCCTGGAAGGTAGCATAGTGGTGATACCTGCCTACCCTACAAGGATTATTCCGTCACGTAACTCTTTTTCTTTCTTTGTCCCTCCTTTAGGCATTCACCCCTCTGCCCCTCTTGTCGTCCTAATAGTGCAAGTATATAGGTCATGTTGATTATTTGGATTTTCATGACTCGTTACTGAGAAAGGGCGAACTGTCACAAGACTTGCTGGACTGTGGTGTGATGAGAGGAGGTTTCACATGACTTGTTCGCCAGTTACTGTATTACATAACTCTACTAAACAGTGAACAGTGGATACTCGTGAATCGTCAATTTCATATGACTCCGCCACCATACACGCTTTGTCATGCTGTTTTTGAGTCTAGTTCAAGGCCAGTTCCTTTCTTGGAACATTTTGTTTATACCAGTGTAAGATGGTGGAAGGTCACCAGTCCTTACAAACACTATGTATTCTATGGGTATCATGTCTTTACAACACGTTCGGTATCTTATTGTACCAGATGCAATTAAATAACACGCTCAATGCCACCTAGGAGTAATAGCGAGCCACTACGGGGCCTGTCTCCATCCAACGCCTTTTGTGAAAGAAAACCAAGTCAATCTACCTGCCTAATGTGTCATCTTACTCAATCCGAGTTCATATGCGCCGTAACGACAAATCGGATTCACAACAGTCTCGTTTCGCTATCGGCTCAGGTAGTCGCCACTACCCATGGACTCAAGATCCATGGGAGTGACAGGGCCGGGACTTCCCAAGGGAAGAAGTCGAGGTGATATAGGTTTATGAGATCCGGGAGTGGCGAAGCGCGAGTCACGGAGTGGCAGAGAGTTGAGTGATATGCCAGGTTTATCGCCCGACTTGGCCGAACTGCTGAGAAGTTCGTTGGCAGCCATACTTGCCTGTGCAATCATGTCGCGTTGATACTGCTGCAGCTTACGACGAAGCTCTGTCTCTGGGTTTGATTGATTATTCGCGCGAGGGACTGTCTGGGAATCGGGCCCAATATTGGATGACATAGTCCCGTTCAGCGGGGGCCGCATATTGCTCTGATTACCGGTTCTGCTCTCGTAATTTGACGGGTAGTATTTGCCCATTGGAAGTGGGTTGTCATGGAAGCCCGGGGCAAGATATGAAGCAACGGGCGTGTTTGATTGAGACATGAGTGCACTTTGAGCAGGATGTGAAGTGGGACGATCCGCGTAGATTGGTCCTGATTCCGAGATAAGACGGCTCATACGGGCGTCAGGATGATTCTGGAATGGATGTGGACGGTGCACACGACTGGTGGGATCCTCGTGGAGGGGAAAGTATCCTCTGTCATTGTATGAGTATATTTTAGTCTTTAGATTAGAATCAAGTAAACTTACCCAGGCAGGTCACCTCGAGCAGATAGAGGCTCAGGAGGTGTACGAGCAGGAGCAGAAGTGAAGCGTTTGAGTTGGGGCTGATCAATGACTATCGGTCGAGCGTGACTACGACTGCGAGGCGTCGACGGGGCGGATGGAGTACCAGAAGGTCTCTCAGTGTCATCTAATTGACAATCGTGTGTAAGTATAAGAGTTCAAAGAGTAGACGAAGATGGGACGGCTGGTGACGAAGATCGATGACAGCAGGATGAAAAACAGGAAAATGAGGCATGGTATGGGGATATAAGAAGTTTCTTGAGCAAAAGCCGGTAGTGCAGGCGTCACTGACAACGGCCAACCCCGGAACGAGGCATGGGGCTACCCCGCGATGGCTGGGACGGGAGTGAGTGGAGAGGGGGTATCAGTAGTGCAATACATGGTCATTCCCCAGATAGGCTTGACTCGCGAAAGACTAGAAATGAGGCCGACAAGGGCAGATGATTATAGGAGAAGCGGAAAGGATAAGCAAAATGTGAGATGCAGAGTAGGGGATCGAACGCTAGCCAGACAGGAGAAAGTCGACCTGACCCAACGCCATTTGTCGTAGATAAGCATGGGGAAAATGGAGATGGGTGGGATGGGAATCTTGAAAACGGTGGTGCGGGAGCTTCCCTCCCGAGACCTCATCCCGCCCCGCGCTTTGCGCCAGTCAATCATGGCATGCATCATTGGCTGCAAAATAGGTCTGATGCGTCGCACCGTGGAACGGGAGCGTTGTGGCGGCTCTCGAATGGTTCGATCTTTTCCCAAAGAACGAACACTCTTGACTTCCACAACTGGCATCGATTCGTTGTACACGACTGGTGGTGTACAGAAAGCAAACAGGACTGGACTGTAGAGCTCATGCCAGGTGTCAAGGGATACTGGACGCCAACTAGACAAATTTTGTGGCGTTGGACCAGTTCGCATAGGGAACGTGTCTCGCTTCGGAGGTTTCTAGGCAGGTAGGTGCCAGGTGCCAGGTGCCAGGTCCAGCACAGCAAATGCCCGCCTCCGCTCGGGATTCTCGGCCGGAGGCTAGCCCCGACGTCCGGCCGCAACCAGATTGAGAACACTCACTCGAGCGCAGGCGATGGAAGATCAATGAGAGGAGAGAGGAGAGAGGTGGGGTGGATAGTGATGGACAATCAGGGGTCAAAGGAGGGATATGCATTCCAGCTAATTCGGGTAAGCTTACCAGTGAAATAGGAAGTCCGAGATCCAATGTCTTCGCCATCAAAAAAACCATCACGTCCCCGACTTGGCCGCGAGTGCTGGTGAATTATTGGAGTGTTTAGTCCAGAAAGTTCGAAATCACAAAGTTCATCGGACCGGGGACTGTTGGGTGAATTATTGTTCGAGCGGTCGGAGTTTGTAGACATGGTGCGTCCTGACATTGAGGGCCGCAACCGCGGCGAAAGGTAAGGGGACTTGATCGTTCTGGCGAAGCTGGCCATTTTGTCGCAGCCGTGGTTCGATATCTGAGCTTAGATGCTTGGTCTTTTTGAGGACGCGTATTCGTCTGACTGGTGATCAGGCGGTCCAAATTGTGCAGCAAGCACCAACGCCGGTGCATATATATGAGCAGGTTATAAAAAAGTCAAGAGGATGGTTCGGACAACGAAGAGTCGTGGGCTCGCGGGCAGGCGGCAGTTGGTGGCCAATGAATGTATGGGTGGGTGAATGAACGATTTGCAGCGAGGGGTCGCAAGTGTCGCAAATCAATAAAAAGACAAGAGAGCTGGCTTTTGTGTTGTTTGAAGTGGTTGGAATGTCCACAAGCACAAGAGAAGAAGTAGAGGAAGAGGAGGAAGAGAAAGAGGAGATCGAGGAGGGCAGCCTGGCCACTAGACTGATAACTGGAATTGAAGGATGTGATGGAGGCGTCAAGATGGAAATGGCAATCACAGGCCTCCGGGGTAATAAGTATTGCGGGAGGAAGAAGGTGTACAGGTAGGTAGTAGTCAGTTCTACTTTCCGTAATCATGCCTGTGCCTGTCTTTTGGATCGAGAAATGAAGGGTTGCTAAGAAATGAAGATCGAAGGGTCCCGAAACGGTTTTGTTATCACAAGCGAGTCACTCTTGACTTGATTGATCGCCTCTCCCCATCCCCATCCCCTTCCATCCATCACACAATCCCAACCAACAAACCGACCCGAAAAGTGGGAAGAGCAAACGACTTCCACTAATCGGCCCCGGAGAGACTGAAGCGAGGAGTGTCGGGACGTGAGCCCAAAACGCAAAACTACATACAACCACCAAATAACTAGTCAGGGCCAGGGCAAGGCGAAGGGTTTGGTGGATCTCTGCGACGTTCTACGACACGCTCTAAAGCGGCTTACTTACATGCCTCCTCATGTCCTGGCTTGATGTTTCCAACACCAGAGCCCGCTTTTGGGCACAGTGTAGTGCCGTCTAAGGGTTGGCCATGTGGGCAGGACTCTTGACAGGTATTTTGTCAATGGATGATTTGTGTGCGAAGAGAGTACAGTGCAAGTGCCAAGAGATGCCTGAGGGACAAGCCTGTGAACCCCAAGCCACCAACGCAAACGAATACACCAAGCGACAAAGAGTCAGACGAACGAGAGAACACCTGTCAATGGGATGAATGAGAACCCTCGGTCGGCGTCAAGACGTCGCGACTGACTAGGTACATCGCAGAGCAGAACAGGCGGCAGCAAGTACAGTAAGTCCCTAGGATTTGCTGTAGGGACCCTTTGAAGCCCCTACACAGATATTGACAGACAAGGGCTGTGGCCAATGACGATTTTTGACGGTGACTCGATACGATTTTGCCATGGTACATATCGGCCTAAGCATTAGAGGACTTGGCTACAGAGAGAGTACGGATATACGAGACGGAATCACCTACCAAGACAGTCCGTCCATGCCACTAGAGCCATCTCTTAGGTAATTTGTATTTTTTGCTCCTTTAAATATGCGGTCGGGATTTCAGGCACGCCCTGTACCCAGGTAACTAATGAATGTTAGGGTAGGGCACTGACTGGCCTTCTTTGGTTTTGCGTATGGTCCATGCAAAAGAGATTTGATTGATGAAATAAGGAGGAGATGGCATTTGCTCACAATTTGCATTACTGACGCTCGCAATCTTAGTTCCTGGACTTGTTTCTTACTATAATTCTATACTATTCATTTACCACCTCGTATTGTGAGCACAAATACTCTCAATGAGCGACCAATGTACCAATATCGTAGAGTAGAATATTCCCACGTGCTAACTACTAATTCCGTGTCGTTCAACTTTGCACCGTTGTCTGGAGTTAGGATCAACATGACAATCGCTTACAGTAGCTATCTGTGGTGCATTGCATTGCATTGCATTGTTACATATTCATGCTCACCAGCAAGCTCTCCGTCGTCTTACTCCAGGCCAGCAAAGAATATCCTTGAACCGTACCGAAAACAAACGGGCTCTCTAACAAGCGGCCCCCACATGGAGCTTTTATCAAGTATCTGATCGACGTCATGGCGTCGAAAGAACAGTGACTTGGCTTCTTGGCATGCTCACAAGCGCCGCTCTACCATCCCTACCTTTCACAACCCCGAATAGGTCAAGACTGTTATCACACCAAGAACCAAGGTCAGAGTGGTAGAGCAACCACTCAAACGCCGGACCCTTGAAAAAAAAAAAGACCCCTTCTTGATTGTGAGCCGTCATCGTCACATCACTCCAATAGAGTCTTGGGGGCAAAAAAAACTGTCCGTGATCGACGCTTGACCCCTCTTTGCCTGTGTGTCTTGGTCTGGTAGGTGCAACATTCAAACGCCCTGCGCCGTGATGGTGCGATACTGAAGTTGCGGCGCATTGCACCATGCTATCGTTTTCTTGTCCCTCAGGGTATCTCGGATATCACTTGTCTTGGCGCAAACGCAACCTGCACGTCTGTCTGTCTGCACACCTACGGGTAGAATTGGCGACACAAACCCGTGATGATTTCACACGCAACTTGCGGTGACTCACTGGGCAATTGATTGGCGAGACGGTTTTCACTTAGGCGAGAGCTATTGGTAGATCTAGCCAGAGGTTGGGTGCACGCCTCGCGGGAGGCTACCGCAAGTGGTTGCATTGCTCAACTGCTGATGTACGTACAGTGGCCGATTCGGGTAATATAACAATGAGATTAAGTTCAGTACCGTATAGCTATTATTTCAGGAACAAAACAGCCTTTCCTTAAGGGAGGGCAGGGAAAAAGAAGAAGAAAAAACAGAACATTCGATGGTATCAGAGTCGTGTCGTAAGCTCGGCAGTCCACCAGCCCGACCGGCAGGCTTTCTTGCTTCCTTCCCATTATCGTCTTTGTGGTTGAACAAGGTAATTATCTCAAGTCGTGAGCGGCACTGTGTACGGACCACGATTGGTTCATCCTTTTCCTCATCAAGGGGGTGTTGCCATGCAATGCAAGTCTGGGCCCAACATTTGATTAGACGTGAGCGCGGCCAGTAAAGCGCGATCTGTGGTCGCGGTGCTTCCACCAGTATCCGAAAGCCCCCAATGCAGCGATGAACCAGAGAAGAGCACTGGCGAGATCGACCCAGACAGCGTTCTTCATGCGTCTGACATCTCCATCACCCTCAGCGTCCTCATTGATATACATCTGTAATATTCGAGTCAGCCATGAGCCGTCTACAGTAAGCACCCGGGGGAGGGCAGGTCCATGCCAACTCACCTTGCCGAACACGCCAAAGAGGGCAATCCAGAGGACGAATAGAATAAAGTCCCATACCGGAACAAAGACACCGGCAATGCGCAGGACAAAGGGGACGAAGTAGAGAACACATGTCACGGCAGAGATGCTACCAACTACCACAGCGTAGACCTGCAAATTGGCACTTTTGTCAGCACAGCACTACCCATTATATCGGGTCGGAATAGCACAGATGGATTCAGTTTACTTACCCATTTCGAGTCGGAGTACTTGCCCTGCTGGTTTGCATGATGAACGTCGGTGCCATACAGACCACAAGTGGCCAGAGCAAGGGCGAAGAGGAAGAAGTGAATGACGGTGAACACCACATAGCTGATAGCTAGATCTTTGATGCCCATGATGCCGGTTTCGATTCGGTCGCTTTGGGGGAGGTGTAAATAAGTTTCAGAGAGATATTGGCGAGTTGAGGTTATCTTCAGGTGGTAGCGGATGGGGAATTAAGGGGATGAGGGTGGTACGAGAGATATATTGAAGTCTTTAGGAAGTCTTTAGTAGGCCTGTCGCAGAACGTCACTTGGACCAGCGAGAGCTCCCAGTTCCTGATGGAGGAGGGTAGACCGCTGGCTAATTAATACCTTAGTGCTAAGCTAAGTACAAAGCCTCTGCCGTCATGCACTTAATGCCAGCCAGCTCAGGACAGGCAAGGCCAAGATCGACCAAACGTTTAGCATTTTTTAATTTTTTAAATTGGCTGCCCTTGGGAATTGTCGTGATTCACCAATATAACTATGACGTAGTTTGAGCTAGCCTTGATTTAAGTGCTTCGTGACCCCTGGTCATGCATACCTACTTGGGACCAGACCAGGTCGGATTATCCCGCTTTTGCTGTTACCTTGCCCAATGTGATCAGCATCTCGTTGTTTCAACTTTTATGGACTTGACTGGCATTTTACATTTCTGTGATTGAGCCTTTTTTTCCCCCTTGTCGTGAATCTCATGCCTTGTCCAACACAACCTTTCGATGACTGACTCAGTGACTGAGGACAAATAGGTTAGTCTCCATAGCACCAAGGGAATAGATCATTTTGTCTGTTCTCCTCTGACTACGCAGTTGTAACAGGCAGGTTGTTATTTGCTGGGCTATGTTAAAAGCACTGAGTTTGCCATATAAAGGTTTAGATTAGGAATAGAGTATGTAAGTTTCACTCAAACGGTTGCTGCCCAGCCTTGATCAACCCAGGCAACAACATTATCCTCATTCTACCCTGGAGCCGTCAGATCAGACGGAGTACACCGATGCAATGTATCAAGGTATGTTACAAAAACAATCTCTCCGGGAGTAATAACCGTAAGTTGCCAACGACAGTCTTTGAAAATGCTCATATTGGCATTATTTAGTATTGCTCTCTATCCTAAAGCGGTGCATCAATTGTTGTGGCACATGTTAAATTGCAGCGAGCGCCCTGCCTTTACTATTGGTCAACTGTCATTTATTGAATTGCTTACAGTGTTGGATGTCGGGTGGCTGTGCATGGGTTTCGTTTCCCCTTCAGGTCGTTTCATTCAAACCCAGCCCTATTTGACTCATGGCAGAGCCGCATGTAAGAGCCGCATTGACCCAGGCAGTTGAAAGTGTCGATGGAAGACGTCCAAATACGAGCCCAGCAAGGGTATATTGTATAATTCAGGAACTCTCGTAAGCTCAACTTAATCACCTTGCCTAGCGTTCTATGCTATTGAGGCACAGTCCAACTAGTGGTTCAACATCGCCCCCAATGCAAGACTGCTTTGCTTGTTGCTTCAACTCTAACCCTACTACCATTGCCTGGCCTCCGAACTCAAAAGATGTATGGCACGGTTGCGCGAGAGGAAGCATCTCAACTCACTATAAACGAGGCTTAGTCTTCCGAGGCTTTCTTGCTTGTCATCCTATCGACTGCCTCTCTCGGCCAAACAACTGTTATCATCGAGTGGTTCAGTATACCGCTAGCGTGAAGCAAGCTCGTTTTCAAGCAAAGAGGACATCGCAAAGATGGAACCGTGTGGCACTGCTGTTGCTGTTGCAAGGGCAGTTTGGCATTGTTTGTCATGACTTGCTCAACTACAATGTAGTTCCTGCAGCAGAGCGTTCCAAATGGCAGAACACTAGGCTTCAGGCATCTTGTACACTTACTTTCGATCAACCTATATATAAGTCTAGCTTGTTTGCAATATAATGTCGAATCATCAAACCAATATCACTTCCACTTCTGTCTTACTATAAATCCACACAGCTATCTTTGAAGCAGAAACGTCCGAAAACTTGAGCATTCAAGTCGAGCAAATTAGTACTTACTCTTCGACTCCAAAAGAACAACAAAAATGGCTAGCGATAACTTGTATGTCAAAACCATATCCTTTCTAGCTCTCTCATCGCGTTCTGACCTGTTACAGCACTGATTCTCCTGCATCTGCTGGCAACCGAGGCCAGCTCATCGACTCCCAACAATGGAAATGTGTAAGCGATAGGAACCCAGCTACACCAATAGCATACTAATTTTATAAGTGCAACTGCGATCACGGTTTCTGGAGCGATAAGACTGACCTTGTCTGCCCCAACTGCAACGTCCCTCGCTGTACGAGATGCGGAGTTTGTTAGATGAAGACTGGCGGCGTGACGCTCAGGATTGTTTCTGGGCCACTGCCCCATCATTCTTCTCATAGGGGACTTCTTATGGAGTGGCTGTCTAAAATTGCAGGACATTGTTGTCATCTTTGAGCGGCTCATGGAACTGGCGGGTCTTGTCTTTTGTTTTCTTTTGTCTTACATGGTTCGACAAAAATTAGAATAGGGCTCGCGCCCAAGTTGGTCTTTGTTTTCGGTTTATTCAATTATTTTTGTTATTATCATGAATTCGACTTCGCACTCTCTTTAAGACAGGACTCACAATCATTGCATCCCGCTTTGTTCTGCTACATTATTATTCTCGCTCACTAACAAGCAAGATATTCGATTAACACAGTTGCCCTGGACTGGTTTCCATAGACCAGACGACCAGCATCATCCTACAAAAAAGAGTGTACGGTACATTTCCATGGTCTCGACTCTTCTCCGATACACCCATGCCGAGGTATAAGTGATGCCCCACACTTTCAACCTCAGTCTCCATCCCTGGGCTGCCACGTTCGGTCTCTTCTCAAATTGACAACAATAAGAACAGCGATAGTACCGTACCGCCTGGGTTCTGGTCTCATATAACTCTTCGCTCATATTTCAACGTGTCTCAGTAAATACAATGGCGGATCTCGGCCTTCCTTTCCACTCCATCTCCGGGCTTCCCAACTTCCGGGATCTGGCAGGTCGCCCGCTTCCTATTCAGTCACACCCCGGACACACGATCAAGTCCGGTCTTATCTTCCGTTCAGCAGAGCCGTCTCGTCTTACTGAAGATGGGGTCGCAGCGCTGCAGGATCTGAACATCTCGCACGTCTACGATCTACGTTCCCGTACTGAGATTGAGCGCTACGCCACGGGAACTCGGGAGTGGTCCGGCGCCGAGCGTGTTTTTGTTCCAGTCTTCCTGGATGAAGACTACGGCCCCGAGGCTATTGCTGTACGGTTCAAAAACTATACGGCTGAGGGTACCGAAGGCTTCGTGGAGGCTTATCGAGGAATCTGGGAAGCGGGAACGAAACCTATTAGCACTATCATTTCACACCTAGCCAAGCCGGACCCCTCACCTTTGCTCATCCACTGCACGGCAGGCAAAGACAGGACTGGAGTCATCTGTGCTTTTATTCTCTCAATCTGTGGTGTAGATGACCAGACGATCGCCCGCGAGTACGCCCTCACAGAGGTGGGACTTGGTGATTTTGGAGACGAGCTTCTCAAAGCAGTGACGAAGATACCCGAACTTCAAGAGAACCCCGAAGGTGCCAAACGAATGCTTGGAGCCAAGCCTGAAAACATGCTGGCAGCCCTGAAAGCACTACGAGGACAGCATGGCTCCGTTGAGCAATATCTTGTTAAGTACTGCGGATTGTCAGAAGACGATCTCGAGCAGGTTCGGAAGAACTTGATCGTACCCAAGCAATAGCCCCATCAATAAGCATACAGGTATGATGCAAAAGATCAATCACCAATAAGCAATATCAAAATCACATGCAAAAAATTCAAGCGCTGTTCTTCTTCATTGGGCCTTTGTTTGGTCCATATCTAATTAATACACGACTTGATGTCCCGTTGGTTCTTATTGTACAATTATGCCATCAAAGCCAAGTTATTTGCCAAGTCCCATTTGCCTTCATGCACTTCAAGGCACCGATGTAGGAATCTTGACCAACCCACGCTTGCGGTCCTCGAAAGGTGCACCGTAGCGCCATCCGGTTCCCTTTCTTGAGCGACCGTCACGGCCCACCTCGTTAATGTCCATAGGCTTGAACCGGAACTCATAACGGTCCGTCTTGACTCGCTTCGTCATACTGTCCAGGAACCGACCTTTTTCAGCTTCTTTCTCGGAATCTTCAGTCTCATGTTTCTGAACGAGTTCTTGGAACTTGGTCAAGGCCTCCTGACGTGGAACCCCCTTGATAACTTGTTTCTCCATTTTGATGAGCTCACGTTGAGGCGATCGCTTATCGGCAGAGAGCATCCTATCGTGGAAGGCCTTGGCGGCATCCTCTCGTGTGAAATGCCGAGATTCCGACACGGGCGTAAATAGTTGTTGCATTGTGAGGTTGTGCACGTGAATCTCGTTAATGGGCTCGTGTGGCACATTCTCTGCACCCTCCTCCCAGAATGTCTTGGGCAGCATCTTCATGACTGCTCTAGCGTAAGGAACTGCCAGCTGCTTGCCCTTTGAAGTAGGTTAGCAATGCTATACAGCGTATAAAGTGACGTAAACCCAAAGTCAGATGATGCTATCAGAGTATGTAAAAGTATAACCATGTAGATGTCTTCAAGACTAATCGAAAATTTGTTTGGTCTCATCATATAGCAGGGCAGGCAATAGGGTTATTGGGTGCTGTACTTACTTCGGCTTTCCATTGCTTCTCAACCTCCTTCAACCGCACGACGGCGGCAACTCGTCTCACGTCGATGTGCATTTCAGCAGACACCGCCTTGAGCAACTCACCCTTGCCTATAACCTTGTCATAAATAATCTCGCGTGTCTGGTCAGACAGCACAGTTTGGCTTCGGAACAAGGGGTTGAGAGGGAAAGGCTGATCTTGGTGAGGACCAAGGTAATTAGGGCTTGTACCGGCCTCAGCAAGACTCCTGCCGCCACCATGGTTCAACCACTCGAACATCCTCGCACGGCCTTTACTCATTTTCTCGCGGCATGGCGTTGTCGAGAACGTTCGGAGGAATGGGGAGGAGGAGCTCCTAGAGGAGATAGAGACGGCGGCATCGAGGCCAACCAGCGGCGTTGATGCGCCGCGCACTCGAGGAGGCATGGTTACAGCAGCTTCAGATATTCTCTGACTGCTTGCTGCATTACATGCGACCCAGGACCAATTGATTGGAATTGGTTGGATGTCGAATCGGAAAAGGTTGAGCTTGTTGAGAGGTGTTTAAAGCTGTTCATGAAGCGTAGCAATTTTTCAGCGGGCTGATCGGAGTTTTCATGTTCCGGCCGTGAGGGCCCGCAAACTACAAACTTTAGTACGAGTGCAATCAATCAATCACTCACTCACGCTCCAGAAAGCATTGTATGCTCCATGAATCAGCAGGCATTTTTTATTATTATTTACAGTATGGCACAGTATTCCGATAAGGTATTTCTTTATAGGTTTTGTCATGTAGAAATAGCGACCAATTGGAGAGCAAGGGGGGGAGGGTAGTTAGCACCTAGAGATTTACAAGACTAATGATCAAGTCTCCAACATATCAAGCACTCTTTTATCAAAAGTGAATTCATTATAGACACTTACACAACATGGTACATAAAGATGTATATGATATTTTCTGGGCTTAAAATTTGAGACTTCGATATGACATTATAAACGTTGGTATTCGTATGTGTTTATTACTTGCGCCGTCATGCTTGCAACCATTGTACAACTCCTCTCTTGCCCAACATTAAACAACCATGAAGTGCCCAACCAACATTAACCCCGTGCTAAACATAACTTTGGGTAGCAAGCAGATAGATCGTTGAGCCAGCTCATGTTTGCTGCTGTCTCCAACGGAAAATGTACCGTGGCTTATCTTCGGCTTTTCTTACATTGAATCAGGTATTTAAAATCCTGGTATCGGTCAAAATTGAAGTGATCAGCCAGGCTTGGTCATGGAAACTCGATTCTTTTTCGACTTTGCCTTGGCTGCTGCAACTGCTGCCTTCTTCGCCGCCTCATTCTCTTCAGCTTCCTGAGAAATTTCTTTCCACTTGCGCCAGCCATCAAAGTCAATAAGAGCTTGCATGCAGCCCCATTCCATGACCTTGCGCTCAAGCCAAACGAAATTGACGGGCTACATCAAAGTCAGCCAAATGTGTTAATGTATCGGCATAATGATAGGAAATAGCGTACCTTGGTCAAGAAATCGTTGCAGCCCGCGGCTAACGCTTCATGTCGATCACTCTGCAGTGAACTGGCAGTCAAAGCGACGATGATTACTGGGCTCTTAAATAAAGAACTGTTGTCCAGACGATCTTTCTCATCAACCTCGTCGGGATTTTCCGTCGTTATTTCGCCATCAGGAGACGAAGAAAAGACACCAATTGAGTTGACTCGCTCTAACCTACGAATCTCGCGAGTCGCATCGAGTCCGTTCATGACTGGGAGCTGAATATCCATCAAAACCAAATGGAATCCACCACTCCTCCACTTCTTCACGGCATCGCGTCCATTCATAGCGGTTGACCATCGCACCTTAAGGCGCTTAACGAAAGCCTCGAGCAACTTGAGGTTGATCGGGTTATCTTCGACGATCAGAACGTTGATGGGGGGCACACCACCATTGAGCATGCCTGGTGGTAGGCTTGGATGCTCGGACTTTTTTGTTTTCCTGGTTTTGGGTATGGGTCGGGGTGAGGATGGCCTGGCAGGTGGTGTCGAGACATATCCTGTTGACGGCTCGGGTGCGGGTGGCGTCGGCAGAGGAGGGGCAGCAGGCGGCATACCAGGGGCATCTGAAGAATTTGAATGAGTTCGTGAATGTGGTAGCCTTGAGAAGTGTTGCGTACCGTGGCTCGCATGATTCGCAGCGGCAGCGGCAGCCAAAGATACGGATGAAGTACCAACTATCGTGGTCGGTGATGACGTGTGAGTACGGGCTACTCCGGGACGGCTTGGATGGCTTTGGTGTGTGCGTGTTCTACCAGGCGACGGGATGGGAGGGATAATACCAGTCCCCAACACTGCAATCGAGTGCTGCTGACCTTGAGTATTAACATGTGCGGGTACTGCCACCGGGAGGTGTGGCGAGCCAACGGCGCCAGGATGAGCACCCACACCCACTGAGGGAAAGTAACCGTCGCTCGTTTCAGTAGGTCGACCATCTTCGCTGTAGTAGACATTGCCAACATACGCTGGTATTACAGGGCGTGGGGAAGCCTTAGGCGCACGTCGAGGGATATCGATTACAAGAGCTTCTTCAACCGTCTGCCCACCTGGGTAATAGGCGTCTAGCGTCCTGCCCATAGGCTCCTCAGGATTGAGGACACGTTCTGAATGTTGGTCTCGAGGTATAACGCGGATGTTTATATCGGGAGAGTCGAAGCTTCGGCCGAGGGAATTTGAATATTTACGTAGTATCATGTCGCGGACGTCGTCAACAAGGTCGTCTTCGTTGACAGTAACGAGGGTTGGTGATGCATGGGGTCGCTTGACCCAGATCTTGCGGGTCACCATATTTCCGTTTATGGGCGCGTATGTATGAGGTTGTGTTATGTTAGGTTCATGCGTGGATTGGTTCGAAAGGAGTGTGTTGATCAAGGTCGTCTGGCGGTTCGACAGCAAGCTCTGTCGTCTGGGGGGCGGGGCTGGTCGCGCTGTTGGAGAGCCAGGGACCGAAAGAATTCCTGATGACGGGAGACCAGGAGATGGAGTGACAAAGTTCGTCGAGGTAGCCGCTGCCAAAGGCGCAAACGCGGCAGATCTGGGGGGGTTTGGAGCTTGATCTAGACTCAACGGGTCGTCGTCATTGTGTCCAGCAAGCTCAGAGGCGGCATCCAAGTCTAAGCTCGCGACAGCTCTGGAGCGCGCAGTGGGTGATTCTGAATCCGAATCCGAATCCTGTGCGTCCTCGTGAATTCGGTCGAGATTCGAGCTTGCCTGGCGTGGCCGCGATGGTGATGACTGTTCTTGTTGATGTAGTGAAGGGGAGATCAACGGTGGTGGATTGATTTGAGGTTGTGGTTGTGGCGGAGGCTGGTGCTGGTCGCTAGAACTAGAGCTACAGCTCGAGCTAGTGGCGGCTGTAGCAGGCTCTTCGCCAAGGCTCTCCTGGTCTACAGGGGGGGTCGAGTGTTTCAGCGCTACATCTCTTGTTGTGGAATGGTCTTTAACGGGTGGAACCGCTCCGGGTGCCTCAGTATCTGTCTCCGAGGATGTATTTTCTGCTGAGTCTGAATTGGAGTTTGCTGGTTCTGGTTCTGGTTCTGAAACTCGGCGAGAAACCTTGATCTTTGCGAACTCGTCGCTATCTTGTCGTTGCCGTTGCGAGTCATCGGTTGTTGCTGTCATACCATGTCGGCTACTAAGGGTGCCCCTTGAATTACTCACGGCACGGGATGAACGATCTCCATCTCCATTTTGGCGAGACCGAGCCCGATCACGATCCCCGACTTGACGGCTTCCGAACGACGATGAGATGTCGGTGACGCTATGGTTCGAGGATGCTTGAGAACCTGCTGCCGAGTGTCTTCGCTTCGTAAATCTGGCTCGAAGGCGCGAGGCAATATCGGTAGCTCCCATTATCAGGACGACATGGGCATCCTATGTTGATGGGACGCGGCCGAAACGTGGAGTCGGATGGAACTCGAAGGTGATGATGTAGCAGGAAGAGTAAGACACCGACCGGCAGATAGTGGCTTGAACCCAACGACTGTCGTGAAGAATCGAAGGGTAGGAATTAAAAACACACAAATGAAAGATGGACAAGAACAATGAAGAAGATTGAATGAGCGAATGAGCGAAGGTAATGAAAACTCGAATTAAATGACCCGTACCCAGTCTCGCAATATTATCGATGAGCAAGGGCTCCTTCGGGCAGGGTATTAACGCGAGGCTGTTATGGGTTTTAAAAAGGGGAATGAATGCCCAGAAGAAAGTCAACGACAGAAGAGGATGCTCGTCATATCAATTAAAGGTAGGAAATGATTTAAGGGTGCCAGGCCCGGCCAGGCCAGGCCAGATCCGCCGTTGCAGTGTTGATGGGATCCCCAAGCTCCTCTTCGGATATCTCCCAAGCAAGCTTTGGGCTCGATATGATGGTAATTTCAGCCGAGTCAGCGGTGCCCTGGAACTTGCAATGCACAGCTCATTGCACCCATCCCACAACGTTTACGTCCATTCAGATGCCATCCAAGCGCCTTTCATGGACAGGGGTTATCCAAGTCAATCTCGACTTATTTCCGTCCGGACCAGCGTCTCGCCTGACAGAAACAGTCAATACGTAGTTTATGGTTCTGATTGTTTTCTTTAAAGATGGGCCCCCCTGTTCTTTGTGATGCTTGGGGCTGGTTTCTGGATGCTGTTGGCAGTCTGAATCGGCCACGTCAAAGACGGATGTTTCTGGATCACATCCACTCTCGAATTTGTGTCACAACTCACAACAACAATGGATGCTAGCTGCAGTGCGACGCGTTCACAAGCTGCCAGTCGCCTGTTCAGTGCATGATGGTAACTGTGGCACCACCCATGGCTGCCCAGCGTGGCAGTGTGATACCACCCAACTGTGTTATTAGCGGAGTGATTGCTGGTAAATTTATTGTCGACACTGCAACGATAAATACTACCTACCCAAAAGAAAAGAAAAAACACGAGAATTCTGCTCTCCGTGAATGTGAAGAAGTGGAGAGTCGACTGTTATTATGTACGCAGCTACCTTAGTAGCCTAGAATTTGATGGTTTATACAACGTTAAAAAAAAAAGAGGTTGCCTTGTACCAATAGTCACAATGTAGGGCATAAACGCAACCTTATTCTCGCACAATACAAAATCGCTGTAAGGCCTCCTCAGTAGCCTAGAATAATAAATCACGTAGCCTACGCCTAGGTAATGTTGTGGCTAGCAGCGTGCTTTTGTTTTTCTGCTTGGCATTGGCCACTAACTTTGATCGGCTCCTTCTCTTTTGCCTGCCCACCCGAAACAGAAATGTGTAAGCACCGTTCCTCATCACAAACACATCGCCATGGCTCCTATAATACCAATACCACAAGCCGAGCGCCCACCTGATAAGCCCGTCCCTAGAGGACCTAAATCTCCAGCTCGGACTGCGCAGATACAATCGCAGAATCGAAGGCGTGAGTATCTCGCTCGGCATCCCTCTTACTTTGAGAGCCTTGAGCATGAGCTTGCTGGTAAAGCCGTACTACTCGACTATCCCTGACTCCCAACCTGACTTTGCGCCCAGATCCTGTGCTATATGAGCGGCTAGTCAAGAGGCTCCAGACAGCTTCAGAGCGTGAGGCTGAGGGCAAAGCAAAAGGCTATGGCCGGACGCTGGAGGCTGATCTACAACGAGGAGAATCCAAACTCACTCAGCTCAAGGAAGGCGACGGAGCCGATAATTCAATTGGTGATCTTGAGCATCCCTGGGAGAAGCCAGCTACCGACAAGGCTCATGGTATGCTCTTATGGCATGCCTTCCTTGAAGAGCGGTTCGTCCATGGCCTGGACGAGGATTTCGACTATAGGCCAGTCGATGCTAATGAAGATCTCGATACCATGCTTAGACGAGATGCTCAAGATGCGTGGTTTGACGATGAAGAACCAAGCTGGATAGATGAGGATGAACCATCGATACAAGCAGCAAGGCGGCAGGGCGAGACTGGCGTCCAGGACTTTTAGGCTCAACATTTGTGTTTGAATCAACCCTGAGCTGGCCACTGGCACATATTCCTGCGATTTGATGACTTCAACAACAAATCCCAAACACTCTCCATTTTACCCAACGAATTATACGTCGAAAATGGCGATGTCATGAATTGCCGCCCTTGTTACAACCTACCCTGAAGCCGGCTCGACTATTTATTTTGGCGCACCGCGCCGGCATTTTGGTTAGTATTTTGCCTAAATGGCAGTGTCAGTATCAATGAGGCAAGGCTGTGTTATGCATATCAGACAGCATATAGAGAACAACACCAAAATTAACGACGATTTAGTAAAATGTGTTGACAAACGCTACATGTTCGAGCGAATTGCTGCGATTGTTGTGAATAATTACCGGTTCATTTAGCCGTCACTCCATTGCCATCAACCCACATCCTCTTACCCCAGCAATATGCTCCATTTGTAGGTAGGCACGCAAGTTCATGCCTTGGGTGCTTGGTTCGTGTTCGTCAGGTTGATCATATGTGTGGAACTCAACCCGGGTAATTACATGGCATGACTGGATAAATCAACGACATGAGCCTCAAATCAGACTTACAAGCTAACGCGGGGTCAATTATCCATATCATGCAATGAGTTATTATTCACATATTAAAGGCCGTCTTCTCTTGACGACTTTTGGTCTTCGGCTCCCTAGCTAGACGAATACTAAACTCATTCATTATGGCGCCTCTCATCACCAACGTCTACAGTGCTGACCCCTCAGCCCATGTCTTCAATGGCAAGATTTATGTCTATCCCTCTCACGATCGTGAGACCGATATCAAGTTCAACGACAATGGCGATCAGTACGACATGGCTGACTACCATGTCTTCAGCACTGAGAGCCTAGACCCGCCTGCCGAGGTCACTGACCATGGTGTCGTCCTGAAGACAGAAGACATCCCTTGGGTGTCCAAGCAACTCTGGGCTCCTGATGCCGCTGAGAAAGACGGCAAATACTTCCTCTACTTCCCCGCACGAGACAAGCAGGGAATCTTCCGCATTGGTGTTGCTGTCGGTGACAAGCCAGAGGGTCCTTTCACCCCAGACCCAGAGCCTATCAAGGGTAGCTACAGCATTGACCCCGCAAGCTTTGTGGATGACAATGGACAGGGATACCTCTACTTCGGAGGTCTCTGGGGTGGACAACTGCAATGCTACCAACAGGGCAATGATATCTTTGATCCTGAGTGGCAGGGTCCTAAGGAAGTCAGCGGCGAGGGTGTGCCCGCCCAGGGACCGAGAGTTGCTAAGCTTAGCGATGATATGCACCAATTCGCAGGCGAAGTTCAGGAAATCCAGATCCTTGCCCCCGAGACAGGCAAGCCTATTCTAGGAGACGACCACGACCGACGTTTCTTCGAAGCGGCATGGATGCACAAGAGGAACGGCAAATACTACTTCTCGTACTCTACAGGAGACACCCACTTCCTCTGCTTCGCCATTGGTGACAGCCCCCTCGGACCCTTCACCTATGGAGGTCGCATTCTGGAGCCTGTGCTGGGGTGGACGACACACCACTCGGTTGTCGAGTTCAAGGGCAAAACCTACCTCTTCTACCATGACTGTGAGTTGAGCAAGGGCGTCGATCACTTGAGATCAGTCAAAGCCAAAGAAATCTTTTACGATGATGATGGCAAGATCATTACCACTACAGCCGACTAGAGTAATGGGAAAGAGCAAGATATGAAATAGATAGTTAAGCAATTGATGTAAATAAAAAAGACCAAATATTACCAATTCATCTCATCACGAACCACAAAAACTATCGCATAATCCGAAGCACCATCATAATTCATCAGCATAAGTCCCGCTCAAACAACACCAAGACGAAGCTTGTTCAATGCTTCCTCATATCTCGCCGGGTTATGGTCTATCAACATGCTCGTCCCAAATCTCAACTCTTTAAAACGCTCCTCGACATCCTTTACGTATTTCAACACGATTCTTTGCGCTGGCCTGCCGATGTGGTCTTCTTCAGGCAATAAGAATGCATCGCGCCTCAAGACTCTCTGAGTCTCTATGGTAAACACTTCTCCAGGTGGCACGAGTTTCCGGTTCGTCATACCAGCTCTCAGACCTTGAAGGACCGAATGCCCCCATTTGGATGCATCTCCAGACGGTACTGAGGGCAGGCCTCCATACCATTTATCTGCCACCCCAGTCTGGAAGGCTTGCCATATTCTTTGACGAATCTCCGTTTTGGCCTGTTGCTGGTCGTTTTTGAAAGCGAGTGCAACTGCCTGAAAGTCGTGAAGAACCCCCAGGGAGAGATATGGGACAATATCGTTTCCGTGAACTATGGTAGTGATAAGGCCACGAGTTCGCTTGCGAAGAGATGTTGACATCGTACTGGGAGGCCCGTATGCATAGACATGGATGGGACGCCTTGGGGGTAGTGTGGAGTGAATAGGAAGTAGCCCATCGAGCTGATCATTGCCGACTGTTCTTTCAGGTGCATGGATGGCCGTCACAAAACCGGTACCGGTTGGGTTCGGCTCGGAAAGCATGACTCCTAGTAGGGCTGTTACTGCACCCCCGAGAGAATGGCCGCATAGCACAAGCCCATAGTCTGGGAACTCCAATAGCGCCTCACGAAGTGTCAGAAGCACACGCCGATCACCCCCATATAAGAGGCGGCGAGCTGAAGCATGGACGCCTTTGTGCACCTTGTGACCTCGGCCGCGCCAAGTCAAGACGTCGTAGTCACAAGTCATATCAGCGAGAACATCCTCGAACCCCAAAGTACCTCGACAAGCTAGGACGACTGCCTTGGCGTCATGGTCCAGAGAAATGTAATGTACCAAGGGCACGCCCGTTCCCGTCGAACCGCTAGAGTCTGTCCCACCTTGTGGATCAACAATAGAGGCCAAGAGAACGCTATGTGTATCAGACTCGGTGTGATGGACAAAATGCCGAACATCAGTATGGGTGCTATCCCATGCTCTTAATAACGGCATCTCCTTAGAGATGCCCATGAACTTAAGAAACGCCGACCCATATGATGCGGACGAGAATCGCATGTACCTTGTGATGTTACGAAGCACATGTGCCTGAGGGAATATCCCATTCACCATACCGTCCCGTCTAAGGCCCCCCATTGCATCTGACGCCGTATAAGCACTCTTCTGATGATAGTATGAAAGTACTACCGACGACTGTGAGTCGTTTGAAGCCATGCTCCAAAGACTCGGACTTTTGCGAATGATCCGGCGATGGCTGACAGAGATTGGGGGAGGTGCAAGCAGGCCATCATTTGGCGAATGCTGAGCCCAAGTTGAATCGAACGTCGGGCCGTTTAGGGAAACACTTGGCGGATAATTTGGGGTGACACATCCAGACTGAAAAGAATATGTGTCTGTCTGGGATACCATGGAGTCCCGCCGGCGCTCATGAACAGAGACATAGCTTGTCCGTGAGGAGTTACGTGGGATAAGCTCGGCTTTCTCGATGCGCTGTTGATCTAAATGAGCCCGTGGACTATTGGCAGTCTTGCTACTGAGCTTGGCGGTATTTGGGACTTTTTGCTGTGGTTTCTTTTTGTTATCTGTTGGTGGTGAGTCTTTGGTCCAAATGTTAGAAATCGACTGACTCCCTTCTCGGAGAGCTTGCCGCAGACCGGTTCTTTTGTCACTAGGCTGCTGAGTAGCAGTAGTTGAGGTGTCCGACTTCCTTTTTGATAGTACTCTCTTCGGGGTTGCAGTGGCTTCTCGGGAGCCACTGGTTTTGCCACGAGGGTATGACGGGTTAACGGGCGCTCGTGGTCGTTTCTGATTTGCCTCACGCTGAGGGGTCTGGGGTTCAGTGGGTGAGGATGGCGGCGAGGTTGAATTTGATCGCGGTAGTCTCACTCTCTCATCCCGTGTCCCGTTACTGCGGGATTTGCTTGTAGTTGACGGAGAGGTTCGAGTTGGCGTGTCGTTAGTAATCCTGGTAGGCCTTGACCATTGTGGTGGGGACGATTTGGCAACAGGCGTCCGTTGCTTCTTGGATGCTTGGGGAGGTTCTTTGGCTGGGACCATAGGAGGCGACCCATCTTGTGATGTGACAACGACAGACATGGGATCATCCTGCGATCCTGGAAAGGACATGCCACCACTCCTGGATCTTTCAAGCTTATACACAACGCGGTAGCTTGAGGCTTCTGGTGGATCCCCGAGGAGTTGGCTACAGCGCTTTCCGACTTGGTTGTCTAATCCTTTAGCTTCGATGATCTCTGCACCTGGTAGTAAAGGTAGAGGAAATGGACAAGGCCCATCGACGTCAATCGTGACAGTTTGTATCGAAGACACTGTGTTGGAGATGGAAACGGATGTATCGGGAGGGAGCTTATTGATCATCTCATCCTTCAGACGATCGATGATTTCTTCCTCATCTTGGAAAGATACCGAGCGTGAAGGGATAGTGGTTGCTGCTTGGAACTTATCAAGACTGTTGTCTCTGGAAGGCAAGCTGGCTGTTTTAGTGAAGACTGGGCTTCGGGGAATGTGATCTTGTATGTCAACCCGCTCGCCATCGTTCAAGACAACAACATCCCACACAATCTCCTCACAATCCTGTCGTTTTCTTTCCTCTTCTACCATTTTCCACGACCACCGCTGCAAGTATGCCAAAGCGCATAGTCCAAGAACGAGATCCACCATACCTATAGTTTCCCCATCAAGCCCAGTCGCAGGATCGTGGAATTCCCGTTTGATCAAGGTTATGATGCTTGCAATGGCCCGAGAAGAGTCAGTTGAGCCAAAGATTTGATCGAGGGAAGACAGAAGTAATTGCGACATTCCGGAAGCCATGGAGAAGGTGGTGTTTGTAAATTGAAAGCCTGCAGTTGTCCAAAAGACGGCCTGGGACATGGCATTATGAAGATGCTCGAAACTGCGCTCGATGATTGATTCGGCCTCGGCGGTTGACATATCGTTCTGGGAGCGTGATAGTGTTTCCCTTCCGGCTTGACCCAGCACAGTTTCGACCATACCGCGAGCGAGCTCCAGGGAGGAGAGAGTTGTCAGTTTCGCTGCACTGAGGCCAAATGAACCGGCCCTTGAACTGAGACGAATGGCAAGGCATGTCGAACGTGTTGCCAGACTGACAGCTTGAGCGACTGGCGAAGGGAGTAGAGTACGGCCGGGCTGCGGAGGAAGTTCCTCTGCCGATGTAATGCTTGCGTTGTCCATGACGAAGGAGTTGGCATTGAGATCCGATCGGGAATTGCTTTAGACAATTGAGAAGGGAAGATATCGAGGGGAAAAGGGCTGCATATTATTCAGGTGTGCATTAACGACCCATCCATAGGTACTAGGTAGAGAATTCTACCAATTTAAAAACCATGAGCCGCTGTGACTCAAGTTTAAGTCAGGTTTGGAAAGAAGTTGTCGTTAGCGTACGTGCGTACTTGCTTGGCTAATGAAGCCCAACGAGGAAGTAATGATCCAACTCGCCACGCATGTTCAACACCAATTACATGGTCAGAATGTAAATAAGAGCGTGACAAAGCATTGATGGCATGTCGTTGAGAAATGGGTGGATGACATGGGGCAATGCAAGGAATAGTATAGTATCATTTAGATAGCAGTCAGACAAAAGTGATGACGAGATGTGAAACTGTTTTGCATGTGATTCTTTTGCCTCTGTGCATTCGGTTGCGTTGCATGATGGAGAAAATGTGCCTGCCAAGGTTAGCCGGAGCCGTTTTACAACTGTCAAGCCTCTTGAACAACAGGAAGGCCACCAATTTCGAATGTCTAGAACACGGAATTACCTACACAAACACGTCCCTTCATACCTGCGAAAAGATAACAGCGTGGATGAATATTCTGAGTAAATACCAGGTAGTTCAGTCAAGATATTGTTATATGGACAATATCGGTTGGCGTTTCGTAGAGTTTAGAAAAGATGGACGAATTATCCCTCTGCCACAAGCATCTGCAAATTGACAACGTTCGCCTCAAACCAAGACGCCTCTCAGTTTGCCGTTTGTTGACGTCTTGCCAACGAGGGTATGTGCTTCACGTGTTGGAGGCAGTTGCACATCGGAATACACCCAATGATGGAAGGAAGTCTTGCAACATGTGAAATCGTGACAACTTTGCTTAGACGCAATCATGGTCTTCGATTGACCTGCGGATTCCCACCAAAAACAACCTCCAGACCCGATTTGGCGGCCTAGTTGGTTATGGCATCCCGTTAACATCGAGAAGTTCCCCCGGGCGGAACCAAACTTTTTGACTCGAGTGTGTAGTTTGTTTTGAGGCATGAAGAAAGGCTTGTAACGTAACTTTCACGACGGGCGAACTCTCACCGACCCCTGGAAGGATGATCCCGATATAGAACAGAACCCCACCAGTGGAGCACTAACAGAGGAAGCTCAGCCCGCTATGGACGAATGCTGTGCATCTGTTAGATCTGACATTGGCATCCGTAAATTCTCAACCTTTTTCACATAGAATATACTTTTGTCTCAGAGTCTCTTCCTCCTCCATTCCTCTTTCCAATTGCCTCCCTTTTACGCTACTCGCTGAGACAAAGCCTCTCCTGTGCCGTCTCTCCGATCACAACCCCGCCAAAACTCCTATCCCCCACCAAACTCGACACCGCCATGGCTCAAGAAGGCATCTTCAGCGCCAACCTCCTCTCTTCCGAGGTCAAGGCCGCTCTCCCTGAGGGTTACACCCTGCGCGCTTTGCGCAAGTCCGACTTCAACAGCGGTTTCCTCGACTGCCTGCGCGTCTTGACCACGGTCGGCGATATCACCGAGGCCGACTTCGTTAAGCAGTACGATGACATGGCCGCTGCTGGCAGCTACTACATCATCATCATTGAAGACACCTCGCGCAAAGAAAACCCTGTCGTCGGTACTGGTGCTCTGATCACTGAGCGCAAGTTGTAAGTCATTGCTGGCTCTAGAGTCGACCCTGCCCTTTCCCATGGACAGCAAGGCTGACTAACCCCCCTACAGCATCCACTCCCTTGGCGCCGTCGGCCACATCGAGGATATCGCTGTCGCAAAGGACCAGCAGGGCAAGAAGCTAGGTCTCCGAATCATCCAAGCGCTCGATTATGTCGCCGAGCAGGTCGGCTGCTACAAGAGTATCCTGGACTGCAGCGAGGCCAACGAAGGTTTCTACGTTAAGTGCGGTTTCCGACGAGCTGGTCTCCAAATGGCCCACTACTACGAGGGCGAAAAGGGTAAATCTAAGTGATTTCTTTACTAGATACGACACTACGAAGTGTCTGTTCCCAATTATGCCCTTATATCGTTATTTATACCTTGGCGCAAGGCACATAGGCTGATGCGGGTTTTTTTCGCACGACACAGGCAGTAAAATCTAGAGGGATGTGATAAACTCGGATGGTAGATTTGGCGATGGATCATAGACGGGTTTCCTTGCATCTATGGGCTCTTTTGGTTATGGTCAGTGGCGAACATTGGTGACTGAGTAAATGCCGCGAGTAGGGCCCTCTAAGCGGCTGTGCGACTGGAACCATAAGCTGAGTGAGGTTGCTGATCCGGCTTCCGACTTACAATGGGCGCCAAATATAAGTATAAAGGTCTCCACGACCTAAGTTGGAAGCTCATGAAGTCTATTGAGTGACCCCCAAGAAGCAGATGCCATCAAGTCTCACCATGTTCGACGAGCTTAAACTTTCGTTTACAAAAGAGCGCATTGCTGCTTTACAATCATTGTAAGCTTCGTTTCGCTCCAAGATGGACGAATTTTGACAGGTCCTATACAGCGTTCGGTCAAAGAACCCTTCAGTGCTGCATGTCGTTCGCCGTCTTGTCAACAAGGTCACAGTAGTCACGTATTGCGACGGCATGCCGCGTTTGGCCAAACGAAGACTTATTCGCGCACGCCGTTAACTTGATATGTGGGTATTTGGATTATATGTATCCAAAGTTATTAAGTTCTACTCTTATGATTCGTCTTTTTCTTTTCGGTCTGGCTCAGCAGCTTATCGACCCATCCATCCACCGTCGACAACCAAGACATGCCCGCTTACATATCCGCTGGCCTTGCTTGCAAGGTACACCGAAGTGCCCTTAAAATCATCCGGCGAGCCCCAGTTGCCGGCGGGAATTCTCGAAGTGATGCTGGCGAGACGCTCTGGGTTGTTTAGTAGAGCCTCATTCATATCAGTTTCAATGTATCCAGGAGCAATTGCGTTGACAGTAATGCCCTTGGCAGTCCACTCGTTGGCGAAACTCTTGGTCATTTGGCCAACAGCGCCTTTAGATGCGGCGTAGGCGGGGACTGTGAAGCCGCCCTGGAATGTCAGAAGGGAGCCGAAGTTGATGATGCTGCCGCGACGACCGGTGACGGGGGACGGTTCTAGATTTAGCATATGGGCGCCAACATCGCGACAAAGAGTGAAGACAGAGTTGAGGTTGACTTGGATGACCTGGAGCATGTTAGATACCTAGTCATAAAACACAGATCTAATTGGATAGCTTGTACCTCATTGAAGTCGCTGTCAGGGAAGACTTCGCAAGGGTGACGTCGCTGAATGCCAGCACAGTTGATCAAGATGCGGATCTCATGACCGTCGGCAAGGACCTTGGGCACAAGAGCAGCAACAGATTCTTGCGATGATAGGTCGGCGGTGTAAATGAAAGCCTTTCGACCTAGCTTCTCAATTGACTCCTTCGTCGATTGTGATGTTGTGTCTCTCTGTCCATCGTGGCAATTTAGCATTCGGAGCTCATCATGACAACCTGCAGATGTTTCGTTTTGGTCCGTACCTGTACTAGAATGATGTCGGAGCCAGCCTCTGCCAGGCCGATAGCTACAGCTTGGCCAATACCACGTGTGCCACCAGTAACAAGAGCCGTTTGGCCTTGAAGAGAGAAGAATGAAGCAGACATTTTGTGTGTGTTTGTGATGCGAGTTGCTCAAAGTCGTGATAGAGTCAAAGATAGCCTTGATGCTTTGTTTTAACTCATTGAGGGGCAGGCAGCACCTGTATATGGAGACTGCTACTAGAGGAATGGGTTAAATCCGAGCTACCAAGTCTAGGCAATTGACAATGTAGCGTTGACGACAAGTTCCTTTATCGGCACCGATACATCAGCAGGTAACTTCAGAATACTCGGCGTTTGGTACGGCTATTGGTGATCGGAAAGAAGGCCGATGCAATGGAAAATGCCCCCGCGATTTTCCACTGAGGGGTGTCGAGTTGAGTACATTGCCTCGGGCTGTAAAGGAACAGCACAGGTGAAATGAATTGTAGATGAATAGGTAGTCACTTGAAGAAGAGGAGATATAATATTCCTTTGAAAATCGACATGGGAACGACTCCTAATTCATTAATGTGATTAGAAACCAGCAAGTATTTCCTTCTTCGACTCGTCGTCTCCAATGTCTTAGGTTGTCTCCAACATTGCCCGTGTGGGTCGAAGTTCGCTCGTGTGCATTTTAGCGGCAGCTCGACGAGCTCGAGTGGGGGAGGGGCCACTGAACGTCATGGGACACCTGGGCTGTTAGGACCGCGGGGCAGTATTAGTACCGCTAAATTAACATGTAACTATCGTGGGGCTAGGTTGTCTTTTTATTCCGTCTCGGCCCTCTCTCCGCGATGACAATTCAAACTAGCTCGCTGCTGAGTAGCTACTGTAAGTACCTAGGTAGGCATGTCAATATCAGTCGTTTCCAGGTCGACTCTCACCTTTCGCCCCATCCTCATGACAAGGCCGCCTTTAAGTAACTAACCCACATCCCACTTTCTCTGCCCATGACTACCTATCTAATACCGCTTCATATCTACCGTTTTCTCAATCTAAGCACTTTTATTTTACTCTTTGGTTATTGGCAGCGACACGGAACCACAATTAATCAACTAGCAATTGCTCTTATTATATAGGCAATATCGCGTCTTATATCTCCATCATGGCAACTGATCGTGTCAAAGCCTCCGTCCTCCACGGTGAGAAGGACCTAAGACTGGTTAGTTCAATCCCTCATGATATCTCATGATAGCCACTAAGCAATTCCCGATTCAGGAAGAGCGTGAACTCCCCAAGCCTTCCAGCAACGAAGTTCAAGTGGCTGTCCAATCCACTGGTCTTTGCGGCTCAGATCTTCACTACTACAACCACTTTCGCAACGGCGACATCATCGTGCGAGAGCCTCTGACTCTAGGTCATGAGTCGGCAGGCACAGTCGTAGCCGTTGGTTCAGAAGTCGCACACCTCAAACCTGGTGACCATGTTGCCCTCGAAGTTGGTCTTCCTTGCGAGACCTGCGAGCTCTGTGGTGAGGGCCGCTACAACATCTGTCGCGGTATGAAGTTCCGAAGCTCAGCAAAGGCCAATCCTCATGCCCAAGGAACGCTACAGGAGCGAATTAACCACCCTGCCAAATGGTGTCACAAGTAAGTTGGGGGTCTCTGGATGGCCTGAACAGCCCGCTAACATGTGTTCAGGATGCCCGAACATGTCACCCTTGATCTCGGTGCTCTTGTTGAGCCTCTATCCGTAGCCATGCACGCTCGAGACCGCGCCTCCCTCCCTAAAGGCTCAACAGTTCTGGTTCTTGGCGCCGGAACCGTTGGGCTTCTAGCAGCCGCTGTCGCCAAGGCCGACCAGGCAAAGACAGTCATAATCGCCGACATTCTCAAGGACCGCCTGGATTTTGCCACAAGCAATGGCTTTGCCGATGCCTCAGTAGTTGTTCCCATGGAACGCCCGCAAACTATTGAGGACAAGCTGGCTTTCGCTCAAAGGGTTGCTGCCATGGTCAAGGAGACTCAAATCGATGGAGAGGCTGTTGGCGAGGTTACAGCTGTCTACGAATGCACAGGTGTCGAAACTTGCGTTCAAACCGCCATCTACGCTACCAAGCCTGGAGGCAAAGTCATGATTATCGGTATGGGCACTCCCGTGCTCACCATCCCCATGTCAGCTGCTGCCCTTCGCGAAGTAGACATCGTGGGTGTCTTCCGCTATGCCAACACATATAAGGAGATCATTGAGCTCCTCTCCAACCCCCCTGCGAACATGCCCGATGTTAGCCGTCTAGTCACTCAAAGGTATAGCGGCATGGACAAGATCGAGGAAGCTTTCAAAATGGCGGGGAAGGTGAGGGACGAACAAGGCAACCTTGTCATCAAGGTTGTAGTGGACTTTAGCAAAAAATGACTGCAGGCCCGTTTGTAGAATTATATTACTTGAGCGGGTTTCCATCAGTGTATTATTTGGTTGGATTAAAAGGCGAGCATGCTGAACGGTGGTGTCTTGCGAATTCTGGATACCTTTCGTTGTTTCATAGAAATCGGCGACATAATTTGACCGCTTGGTTCTGCACCATGAACTCAAATGTTTCTACCAAGAGGGCGATGCAAATAAGTACTTGCAAACTGTGACTGGTAAATAAATATGGTGATTGAGTGTTTGCAAGTGTCTAAAGTATTGGTAGCCTGTCAGCAAGACCTAATGGAAGACTTATATGAGCTGTTCAATGCACTGATATATAGATCGCCTGTTAACCAAACTTGACCAGCAGTCGTAATATTTGTCTGGTCTACAACACTAGCTGGCATACAGTAGGTACCTATCCCAGTCAAAATTTGGGCAACGCTAGCATGATCACCTCGTCTGAAGACACGAACTAACAAGTCTCATAATTGTGATTTATTTTTGTTGAATGCCGTTGAGAATCTCTAATTATAACATGGTTTTGCTTAAACTGCTTTTATCCTTTCTTGGTCTTGGTCTTGGTCTTGGTCTCATCGCCATACTTAGTTATAGCCGGCCTTGTATTCATGACTTGTCGGGAAAGCCGAAATCGATACCGAAAGGAGGGTAAACATATCGCTTGACTTGGTTATTCTTCTGGAGCTCGGCAGAGTAGTCATTAAGAGCCTTCATGTCTTCGTCATCGAGGTCGACGATGGTCTTGTTAGCGGTGATGCGCTCAGGGGTGACCGACTTGGCGAGCACGGTGCTACCGCGGGCGACTAAGTAAGAAGGAAGTTAGTTGCGGAGTTACAGTAGAGAGTAAACTATCAAGACTTGCCGTGGTAGCTGAGGAGCACAGTAGAGGCAGAAACGCCCTTCTTATCGGCAATCTTGACAACGGGCTCAGCACTCATGACGGGACCGCCTGTGCTGCCAAGAGGACTGTAAGCCTCAATATGGATGCCCTTCTCCTTGCAGAAGTCAACGATCTCCTGCTGGGGAAGCTCAGGGTGGTTTTCGATCTGGTTAACGGCGGGCACGATAGTTGCATGAGGCAGAAGCTCTTCCAGGTACTTCTTGCTGTACTAGAAGAGAATGTTAGCTGGGTTGACGGCAGTAAAGTTGAGTCGGCCTACGTTGCAAACACCGACAGCTCTCGTCTTGCCAGTAGCGGGTAGTTTCTCCATGAGCTTCCAGCCATCGACATGGTTGTAGTCTCGAATGACATCTCGGGAACCATCAGGCTTCTTGGGAAACTTGTCGTCGTTACCCTCCGGGTTAAGGAGTAGGGGCCAGTGCTATCATTCCTTAGCATACAGCGGTTTAGGTACTTCAATCTTGGAAAGACTTACTACTAGGAAAAGGTCGACGTAGTCAAGGCCCAGGGCCTTCAAGCTCTTGTCGAGAGCCAGCTCGACGCGGGTGTTGTAGGTAGCCCAGGCCTTGGTAACGACAAAGATGTCCTCACGCTTGACACCAGCCTCAAAGGCAGCCTTGAGACCAGCGCCAACCTCCTCTTCGTTTCCGTAGCAGTAGGCGCAGTCGATCAGCTTGTATCCGTCCTTTAGAGCATATGTAACAGCTTTCTCAACCTCGCCTGCGGGGGACTGCCAAGTACCTGAAAACACAGGGTCAATCAATTGAGCTTTCATAAGTTTGAACATGGAGAAAACAACGCACCGAGTCCGACAGCAGGAATCTCCTGGCCAGTGTTGAGCTTGAAGGTTGAAGGAGCCATTGTGTGCAATTCGCAAAAGAGTAGGCGATGTAGTAGGTTAAAGGGCGTGTACTTGTATGAGCGAGGTCTAGAATAAAGCACAAGAGGGGAAGAAGAAGCTCGTATGAAGGTGGGAGACCTTGAGGTTATAAATTGCTGCCACATCATGAACATGACTGACTGCCCCTCATACGTAGCTAGGTACTTTTCTCAGGCCAAGCTATGCTACTTTGTTACATCCCGTAGACTTATCCCGTTGTTGATCCCCCCAAACTGCTACATGCGATCATATGTGTGGGGTCAAGGTTGTGTTCCCCACCAAACAAAGCTGCATCGCCAGGGACATGTCTCTAGCTCGAGGCGAGTTTTGCCTCATGGAGCAGTAGGTAGGCGGGTTTGGGGTGTGACTTGGACGGAAAAGAGTGATGGTCGATGGAGGTTTCTCGGGGTGGGGTTGGTCCGAATCGTCCGTATAAAGTAGTAGAAGCTAACATGCAACGCCCTCTCGATCGGTGAGAACCCCGGTTGGCGGGAAACATGATGCCCCCAATCATGCCGTTCCTTGAGGTAGTTTCTCCTAGGTAGAGAAGAGTCCAGAAGACCCCTTTGCTGGTTACTTACTGCAGATGATGAAGCACAAGTTGAGGCTGGTGGTTGACTTTCATCCCTTTATATAAGTCACAGCTGAATCCCGCTGTTCAAAGCAGTGTAGTCAAAGTCTGTGCAAGCCGCGATATGCCTCATTAACACAGGCGTGGGGGTACTTTTTTGTTACCCGTTGCTAACAAAAGGATCACCCAGCAGCTGCTATTAGGGTGCTCGATTTCTCAATCAGTAGATGCGAACGATACCGGCCTTCGAACTTTCCTTGAAGATCTATCTATTCATTCATTTATTAATCCTGAAACCGCCAGCATGAGCTTTCGACAAGTCTTTCTTTCCGACCCTGTCCTCTATGCTGCGTTGTTCCCATCCGAATCTAAGGAGCACGGCAATAGCGTAATACATATGGAAAAGAAGTGCACCTATTGAATGATGCCCCATTACGACAAAACATGTGCCTTTAACTCCCTTCCCCGTTCCCTAAGTTTTCTACGCCCAACTCTTGTTCTCATGCCATGCATTGCTTCATTCAATGACCAAAGATTAGCCAGAAACAAGAACCCAAAGCCTATGAAAAGGTTAGCGACTGGTTGACCAAACAGTAACAATTTGAGAACGCTGAGAAAGAATGCAGCCTTGGCATATCTCACAATGCTCGACCAGTGAACTTACAAGAAGAATATCATCAAAACACCAAACATCTTTGCGATCAACCAGCGGTTGCTTGACACTCGGTTCCAGTACTTGAGAAGTTCTCGCTGTGCTCCTTCGACGTTGTCAACCACATCTTCGGTGTTGGCATCAATACGCTGGATCATTTCACTCTGTTCCGAAACCATGGTGGCTAGCTGTCCAAAGATGCTTCCTAACTCGCCAATCGTCTTCTCGATGGCCTCGATTGCTTCACCTCGTTGTTGGATATATGTATTGGAAGGCTGTGCCTCCTCCATCATCAGCAGCTGCTGGTCGCCAACAGGATTAAGCGAGAGTGTGTCTTGACCTGGCACAGGTGAGTTCCGGGCGGGTGTCCCGTAGAGTGGCGAAGCGGACTGTTGAATAGAAGGCTGAGCATGTTGCGACACCGAAGAGATGAAGTTTTCCGTTCTTGATCGCGACGCCTGGATGTTCTTGGTTCTGGCTTCGAGAACATCCTTGAAGTTGACTGAGACATCAGTAAGTTTGCCTTGTAGTAGGTATACGACATTCTTGTTGTGCTCGCCCTCTTGATCGGCCTTGGGATGTTGCTGCTTTGTGATAGTTTGGAGAGCTCCAATCTGCTGATTCAAAGACGAAAGGTCTTGCTTGATGACGAAAGTAAGTTCGTTGATTTCCACGGGACGGTCGTCGAAAAGGGTTCTTCGTTTCGCCACTATTCTCCATGTCAGAATCATGTATAGCGCTGAGCATGTGCGCTATAAAAGACAACGATTGTACTCACGCTGTGCTAGCTTCTCCAACTTTCCCATAGTCGCCGAGATGCCACGTCCAATTTCAGCAGCCTTGCGGGCAAAGTCGGATCGCCTTGGAGGCCCAGTGGGATGGCCATTGGCGGCATCTTTTTGCGCATCTGTCAAAAGGGACCGGCGCTGAGAGCTGACTTTTGACGAGGTTTGTTTTCGCTGTGCCTGTGCGAGAACCGATTTGAACTCGGAGGTTCGGTCTTGGATAGATGCGACAGCCATCGTGGCTAAATTAAGAGGGGTTTAGGATAACGCCGAGATGTCAGACTGCGGCCAGCGCGGCTTCGTGTCTCGAAAAGAAAAAGAGTCGCGTTGATTTTGTAGTAGCAGCAAGGCAAAATGCCACCTATGCGACTTCTGTTTCACTGTGAATGAATCGAACCGTGGTGTTGAGCGTGGGAGGGTCCGAATCAGGTCTCGGTTGGAAGCGTAGGCGAAACAAAAGGTCGAGGGCGGGCGGGTGACGCGGACACGAAAGCGAATTGCAGTGTATTATAAGGAGTAATTTAGCGACGGAGATGAATCGAACAGGCAGCTCGACTGTGGTGGGAATAAGAAAGTTTGTTATCAACAAGTCGCAGGCCTTTAGGTGATTAAATGGATGGGAGAAGCTATGTTGGATGCACAACCAAGAATGCCAGAGAACGATGAGGTTTGATTTGAATTGGTGTCGCTGCGTCTGAAAGGAGATTGGATTGATAGATTGATTGGGGGAATGTCTGTTCCAGACTGGTCGAGGCAGGGGTTGTCACAGAAGTTGATCCGCCACGCTGGCTCTAACGATCTATGGATGCCGACCTCAAGTTTGCAGTGTGGCTGTCTGTATCTGTGGCTGTATCTGTGGCTGACATGTGCAAGAAGATTGAAGTTGCTACAGGTAGCAAATACCAGGCAAAGGATAAGTTGTACTGCCTACGGATAATTGATACTTGGTTACCTCTTATTGTCACAGGAAACAGCCTATTCGCGTACCTAGGTCTTCTTTGTTAAATCATCAACCAGGATTCCGGCTCTCAAGAACATCCACATGGAAATGCTGCTGCAGACTTTCTGGGCAGAATACGATATTATATGTTGCAACTGTTGCTAGAATTGCTTCATTTCCTACCTATTCTGTAGATATGATTTAAACTCTACATAGTATACTCGTAACTGCCGACCTCCCCGTGCGTATCTGGCTCGTGCTGAGTCTGGATGCTCGTATTATGTATCATCGCGAGGTCTCGAAGGTCTGCAACCGAGTGGAGTCTAGCTGCAGCGGGACGGGAATGACGGCATTGCTTATAGCCCTTCTGGTCGACTTGCTAATACACAAAATAACTTAGTAACTACAAGACGCGCAATGCCTGGCCTACAGCTCGCTGCTCAATTGTTACCTACTACCTGTCTAGATTCAGAGAATGGCCGTTTGGGTCAACAATTCAGCACCCGCTCAACCGTCAGAGAAACAACACGAAAATACTGACCCCTCACGACGTGTCATTGCCGACGTCACTTGTCCGACCAAAATATGTATACCACGTATTCACTGGCTTAGTACTGCTCCTGTTTGATGGTGGTATTCATTTTAGTGCGTAACTTCATCTGTGTTTCGGAGCAGTAGACATTTAGGTAGATACCTACTAGGTACATATCTATACTTGATGACAGTTGAACAAACCACCTGGGCATCCATAAGCAAAATTTGACAGAGGACGGAAACATTGCATCGATAGAGAAATTACGATGTTCGCGACATTGTTGGCTTACATCAATACGACCGAAAGCTACGACAATACGACAGAAAAGAAAAGAAAAGATCAAAATCCGGATTCCTCTAGTGCCTGTGATTTGGTCAACATGCAAGCTTTTTTCCGATTTCGCAAGACTCGACGAGAATGATTCTGTGCCACTCCCAAAAGTGACACCCTGAGTACCCGACAACTTCACTTAAATCCATCCTGTTCTTTACGCACCTGTTATCCGAAGTCCTGAATTAGTATCACAATATGGATCTCGAGCTCGAGCCTCGAGACCTGTATAACCGCGTCGAGGCTCGTGTTTGAATGCGACTATATATGTCAAAAATAGCAATGACCAGTTCTTGATCCATGTCACTTGAATTTTCCAGCGTGATGTTTAATTACTGGTACGAGTGATATACCCTTGGGACTAAATCTGACTGTCATGGAGGATTAGACCTAGAAGCCCAGTATTACAGAGTCCATAGGAGCTGATCTCGTAACTTGTTGCCATAAAAATGGATGGGGACGATCTTGGGATCGGCTCCGCTGGTAATTTCATTCCTGCACTCCGTACTTTTCGACCAACTCGGTCGGCGCGACCACTACCTAACTTGGACACTCTAGCTGGGCGCTTGCTTTGCTTCTCCATTCCGACGGTTATATGTCACGCAATCGCCAAAGAACATTAGGTAGTGATATCCCGATTATCTGCGTACGTACCTCCCAGCATTACCAACTAATAGTAGGCGACTGGGTTACTCGCTTCGTTCATTTCATCTTGGGCTTCAATGAGGCTGGGCAAACTGGGGTATCTGTATTCTCCTTGGTTCATGCGGTCTTCCTTGTCTGTTTTCACTAGCGGTTGCGGCCCCCCAAGAGCAGGCCGAGGTGCCCCATCCACCTTCGTCATCCAATCTCCAACGGGCAACTGCAGCGCTAGTACACCAACACTAGCACCTAAAAGTCCCTGACCGCACCATTTGTTCCCGCTTGCTACCGACCTACGAGAGCACCACCTCCTTGTTCTATCACCATCTCGTTGGCATCCCTCACCTGTTGCCGCTGGCTCCTATTGTGCTGCCTTTCTCCTCATCGTACCTTTTCTAGTTTCTTTTCCATCGTATACTTGTTGTTAGTCCATCACTGCGTTCTTTCTTCTTGGGTCTCCCATCTTGTTTCAAGCTTCGTGCTTCTTCTGATCCAATCGTCACGGGTCTTCGTCAACACCAACCTCGATAACGAGGTCTGCACACTTACTTAGTTTGCCACGTCCGCTGAGCCCAGCTGTCTCGACGTCGCCGTGAATACTCGCTTCTTGCTCGTCATCAAGCACTAACCAAGAATGCACCGATAGTCGAATACTGACGACGAACATACGACATGGATGGGACATACAATAACCCTTACGCGCAAGGGCAGTCGCAGTCTCCATTGTAAATAGCCATCATAACCTCTGACACCTTTTCTTTAATTAATCCACAATTGCTTCCAGATCGCCTCAAACACCTGGCGGATACCAGGTGAACGTCAGCCGTCAAAAGACAAGAAAATGGGTCCAAGCACCCGTTCAGAACTATGATGGTGATGACTGGGGCGCCGACGAGTTCGATGACGATGAACCACAACCACCGCCTCCTGTACCTCGAGTTACGACAGGTCTCCGATCTGTCGGCCAACGTCCCCCAGAATCGTACGGGCCTTCGCCCAGGTTAGCTGCTGCTGTAGCTTCCAGCTCTCGAAGCTCGAGTGGTCCTCCGTCGCTTCAGCTCCAAACTCAACATCCAGCTGGACCCTCTCACGATGCGACTTCGGAACCAATCCATAATGTTTCATCGCCCGTTACAGGGCGAAACGGATCTCCTGCGCCGGTATCTTCGGTCGCCGGGTCTTCAAAACCTCCAAGTTTTCAGCAGCAACCTGAAGTCCGTTCCTCTACCCCGCAAAGCCCTAGTAGTTCTGCTCGAGCTTCTCCTTCGATTCGACCTGATTTGTATCGACATATAGATGATGAACGTAAACTTGGCGGATCACCTTTGTCTATCGCGGAAAACGTTGCGCCCAGGCCAAATGATCATTCTACACCACCCGTTCATAACCAACAGGGATACGGCCAAGGAGATGACCCTGCGATCGACAGAGTCCAGAAGCAGCCGACTTTTGATAGTATCCTTGCGAAGCGTGATGAGCTTCATGTTGGACAGCCAGTATCGAATGACGCGCCCGCCGTGGGTAGCGCTGAAACTTCGCAGCAAATCAACAACCCCAAGGAAGAATCTGTCCTGCATTCGCCGACTGACATCGACAGGACACGAATGTCCGTTAGCCCACAACTCCCTGATGTTGCGCGCATGTCAGTTTTTGGCGCCGATTTCTTCTCTTCGGGCAACGGCGATGCAAGTGTTCAAGATCAGGTCAAACAGGAACAGCCCTTGGCATCTAAGCAGTCGACTAGTGCTTCTAGAAACCTCTCTACGCTGAACGAAAAGCCCCAAGAGGGCGAAGACGATGGCAATGGCACCAGACTTGACAATGCTTTGGCTAGCAATTCGTCTCTTATTCCTACAAATGACCCACGATCTGTTCCGCCTCTGCGTACACCAAGTCCAAACACAAAAGGGCTTTATCCATCTTCCGGAGACCCTGCGAGTGCCTCAACTGCAACAGGCTCCAAGATCACGCCGACAGAACCACTACATCCCCGTCCATCAGATTACTCTCCTTCCAACTACGAGCCAAACTCTGCTCTCACGCAGGGGACAATGAATACCTTCAATTCGTCGCCTATTAAGGAGAGTGATGTTTTGAGTGAGGAGATTATGAGGTCCCTGAGCCCTATCGCCCCAACCCCAAATTCTGCTCATGCCCGACCTGCACCAGAAAATGCTCAATCATTGACACCAGGTGGTCAGAACGAAATACAAAACAGCAGTTATACTCTTAGTGACTACGACAATTACTGGGCCGATTCGAACGACAAGCCCGAGCAAGGTCAGCAAAAGTTGCAAGTTGCGAATGCTTCTGTACACGAACAGCAGCAACAACAGCCAACCGAACAGCCACCGACTGGGGTTTCTACTTCCAGCGGACCCAAGCCTACTTCTCCGCCGGAATCGCCGAATGCCGAATCGCGACGCAGATTCTCTTGGGAGGCTGGTTTTGACCCACCCCCTAAGATCCTCGCTGTTGAGGCTCCTACGGGAAACTTGGAAAGGGAAGGTTCTGCACCAACTTCCACACCACCAGTGGCATCGCCAGATGTCCAGTCCTCGCGGAACCTAGTTTCCGTCGATACCAACCAACCCAACGAGTCGCCACGAAATATTGAAGCTCCGAAAATCGCTATCCCTCCTTCCGGAGGAATATCTCATCAGGTTTCCAAGGCCAGCACACTTCCGCCAAGCCAGCAGCAAACTACTTTGGAGCCCCCTTCACCAGTGTCTGTGGAGCACGATGATTCCACACCTCAAGCTACAGCAGATCGCCGTCCATCAGTCGCGGAGGACAAATCACTGGCTAAAACAACTTCGAATCTCACATCAGCAACGCCTCCCCCAGAAAAGTCGAGCAGGTCGGTTCCCTCCAGCAGCGAATTTCCTCAGACTACTCCGTGGCGTGACATCATGACTTTGGCGACACCTGTTCAAAGGACCCTCAAGTTTGAAGCTGGCCGAGACGCACATCAAGCTTGGGAGTCAGGGTTAGATAACTGGCTATCCAGTCTCATGGCCGATCATCCCGAATACGTCAACAGCACTGCTTCCTTTTCTGGAGCTGGCAGCATGCCTACAAGTCAGAAAGGACACGCATCAGGCCCCAGTGTATCTCAGACTCAACAGCACCTCAACACGAGCTCGCCTACGACAGGACAACCGGCAACCGGAAGATCTCGGCTCGCTGGCTCGGTGCCATCAGGCTCCGTCGGCTTCGGTAACTCGAGCAACCAGATCGGCACCAAGAGCAAGGAACTCATGCAGTCTGCTGGAAAGATGGGCAAAGGATTGTTTAGCAAGGGAAAGAGCAAATTGCGTGGAACTGGGGACAAGGTATTTCACTGACGCTTCTCTTTTTAGAACCTGTTGTGATGGGCTTCTTCCTTTTTTCTCCTTTCGAGTGGGGTATTTGTTGGATTAAATCTCTTTTCATCATGCACTTCAAGGCTGATGTTTCACTCTTGGCCTTATGATGAGACGGGTGTATGAGATAGGAATTCTACGACGCTTGTTCCCTTTTCTCCTCCCGCATGTCACCATGATGTTGCCCATCCATCAGGCTATATGTGACAAGAATGTTTATTAATGTTTCTTTGAATGACAGGGCGAACCAACATCTCCGGTGCAAACAAAACTCAAGGCTGAAAGACGCGCATCGTGGGGTTTAGATCGTCTCACGAGATCCCGCGCTGATGAAACTTCCGAAAAAGACGTCGTGAACTCGAGACCTTCGACCCAATCGTATCATGCTCCCCAGTCCTCCCAATCATCCAGTATCCCTCCTTTTGGCCCTGTGCCTTCAACTGGCGAATCAGGTAAGCAAGTCGCTTCACGCGAGAGTGATAAGCCTCAGCTTTCGCAAGATGTATCTGCCGTCCCCAGTAGAGAACACGATGATAGATCACAATGGTATATTCCAACGCCTATTGATGAATCTACATGGGATCCTTTCCGGGAGGCAAACCTTGCCAGTGCTAAGGCTTCCAAGGAATCCAGAGCCTTGGTTGCGAGCGAAGATGAGCCTCAGCAGAGCGTCAATGCGGAGGCGCCTTTCAGTAAGCCTGTGTCTGGCGGCACATTTTCTGTACCTGTCGGTGGCAGTGTTCGTATGGTACCTTTAGAAGAACATACTAGCTTATCGCACCAGCCGATGTCTGTCTACGCCACTGTCACGGCTCAAGAGACACACAGAGATGTTCAGTATGAGTCTCAACCTCGTTCTCCTGCTCAAGCAAACGATTCATCTACCACTCCACAGCGGCATTCATCTTTCGTTGGCTTGCCGCCTATCAGAAGAGGCTCGACTTTTGATGTGAACTCAAGATCGACTACAATCGAGCGGAGAACAACTGAGCCTATAGACGAGCTTGTTTCGGTTGATGCTGAAAATTATGACGAGATTCTTCGCCAGCAGGGAACCATCACATCCGAGGTCACGGTCGGGTCGACTTTGGTCGGAACTGACTCTATTGCGCCTGATAAAGAATATAAGAAGGATATTGATGATCCAGAAACGCCTGCGATGACTCCAGAGCGTCAACGTCGTGCTTCACAGCAACGATCCCCTCAGGAGGTACCACGTCATTCGCTCCAGATGCATCCAGCCAACCGGGGACCTATGCCACCACAGAACCCGGAGTATCAAAACACTTCACTGCCACTGTTACCGCCACATTTGATGGGTGGCGGCGGTAATCCAGTCCAGAGAATGCCTCCTTCCGGGCCCTGGAAACTAGAAGAAAGCCATCTGTCGGAGCCTTTGCATCGCGTTACCCCTAAAGCTTCGCCGCTTCTTCCATCAGGACAATGGAAGCTGGAAGAAAGCCACTTGGCCGAACCTCTTCATGTTGTCAACAGAAACCGAGCTGGCACAAACGCCTCACAAATCTCACAGCGTTCGCAACGCTCACAACATTCGCAGCAAGATCCGTTCTTTGGTTACAACAAAGAGACAGGTGATGTGCCAACCTCACCGTCATCGAGCTCGACAACCCAGCATCAGCATCATCATCATCATCACCAACGGCAGAAGCCTTCTGAGGTGCCCCCTTCAACGACCAACCGGTATCCAGGCCTCTTCCCTGGTCAACAACGACCACAAAGTAATTCGCAGGAAACCCGCCCCAGCCCAGGCCCTCAGTTCGCCAGGCGCCTGTCTCACGAGGAAGGTATTTCAAGAATGGGACCTGGTGGCAGTGGAGTCCCTGGTGATGATCGTGGTCGTTCTAGGGGAGCGTCGGCACTGTTCAAGGACATTGGACATCGCTTCAGGAAATCTTCAACCGAGCGACGACACACACCTATGGACAACCACAATCCATACCAGCCTCCGCAGCTTCCAGAAGCTCACCATGATGCAGCTTCCGTGTCTAGTGTAGCGACGGATGGAACAAACGACCGGAAGAAGCCCAGGGCCAGTTTCATGCTGGGTCTTCGAAGTAAGCAGAGCCGAGAAAGGCTCTCCATGCCTCCCCCTTCACGTCCAGAAGACTTGAGGCCACACTCCGCAATGGAAGAGAAGAGGGCATCTCGACTCAATCCCGGATTGGGTTTCGATTCTGCCCACTCAAGGCCTGCCGGTGTACCCCGCGCGGCTACATCCAATCTGGCCAACGAGCTGAGCCAGCATGGAAGCGCTACTCCTCCTCCCAAGAAGCGATTCTCAGCCTTTAATGCTAAGGCTGCTATGACAAACGTATTTAACAGGCCAAGCAGTGGTACATACGCCAAACCAGGCACTCCCACCTCCTCCAGGCCGGTTTCGAGCCATTTAAGCGTACAACAGCCGGTATCTCTGGAGCAATCTCATCTGGGTTTCGAGCGAAGCAACACTGCTGGTCCATCCTTTAACCAAATGCTTCCAATCCCACCAGATGCACCCCCTGCCGATGCTTCAGAGCGTCGTACGAGACGTGGTTCAGCGGCTGGATTGATCTCTAGCCTATTAGGACATGGTCTCAAGAACAAAGAAGCTCAACCGAGTGCCCTATCTCAGATGCAACAGCATCCTGTCCAACAGTCGCATGATCGCCGCTCTTCTGGGCCTCAACTCAATCTACCTCAACATGAAATGCTGCAAGCACAGGATCAAAGGTCGTCTAGTCCTCAGCCGCCCACTCCTGCTCTTCATATGCCTGGCGCTTTCCCCGAGACTCCTGGAATTCCAACGCCTCAGAGCGATGCCCCGCCTCTATCCAGCCCCCAGCCCCAAAGACCGCAGCCATTTGTAAATCAACAACCGCCAATGGCCCGCCAAATGACTGGTGGTGCCGTTGGAAGAGAGCAGTCACCCATGCTAACATCTAGATCCTCGTCGGGCGCAATAAGAGAAAGCCAACATGCTCAGGCAGCGTACCGAAACTCCCGCCCATCACCACTGGGTTTTGGCTCCATGACTCCCTCGGGGACTCCTCCGATCGTGACGACGACGGACAACAGCCGTCATGGCACACCTCAAACTTCTTTCAGTGTCGGTCAGAGCTTCTCTGACACTCGGGCCGAACAAATGAGATCAATCTCACCAGCGGCGTCAGGCGTACGTTCTGCTCCAACAACCCAGACGTCTTTCAACATTCCAAGCACAGCCCCGACGACACAGACTTCGTTTCACTACCCGTCGAAGTCGTTCGAAAAGCTTTCGCAGCATATGCATGAGGGAGCTCCTGTTCAACGGCCCGCCACTGACTCGCCGAACATGTCGTTCAGGCAAAACACGAGACCCGGACAAGTTGCGTCAGATGATGGCATGCCTCTATCTCCCGTGTCCCAGGTATCGAAGACATCACCACCCTCTGTTTCCTCAATGGCAACACAGAGTCCTCGATTAAACAGCTCCTTTCCTACTAGTGGAAGACGACAATCTTCACAAATTTCACAGCCTGAGACTCCAATCATTTCAGCAGTGTCTGCCAGTCCGCCAGTACAGGCATTCACTAGCAGGATGGGAATGTCACCCCAGCAGCCACAGTCCTCGAACTTCCAGTCACAGACCGGTCCTCGGCAGGGTGCTTATCCAATGACTTTGAGTCAGCCGCCAATGCAGCCGCAGCAGTCTGACGGAGGGTCCCCAGTCCCTCCGAAGAACGAAACGAGCCATATGCAGCAGCCCCAGGTTGTCGATCAGCCAGCTCAACAAGGGAGTCCTGGAGTATCGAAGTGGAAGGGTCTAAAGAATCGCATGTCTGCGCAAGTTGCGCATAAGTCACAGCCTAACCAAGGAAAGGCCGAGGCTGATAAAGACAAGCTGACTACAAGCAAGATCCTAGGAGCGTTTAAACGAAGTTCCAAGGAAAACCGGCAGTCTATGGTCATTCCGGATTTCCAGGCTTACCAACAGCACCAGATGGAAGCCCCTCACCAAAGACAGCATCCTCAGCAGCATACTACTACTCAGGCCCCATTCGAGCAAACGCAGTCCTCTCGTCCATCTTCAAATATTGGCGGTCAGCCTTTCGGGCAAGCCGCAACTTCGCGACCGTCGTCACATTTGAGCAATCAGTCCCCAATGCAGTTGCAATATAAAAGACAGTCCTCGATGTTCATTAGTCCACCTCTACCTCAGCAGCAGTTCCGCAGCTCTTCGGGATCCATCCCCCAAGGACAGCCAGGCATGTATTCGCCACAGCAAGTTCTTGCGTATCAATCCCCTCAACCTCAAGGCGAGCCTCTGTCCCCGAGCTCACCTACCGGCCCAACCCATCACTTGTCGCAGCAGCAGCAGCAGCAGGGACACTACCAGTCTTCTCTCCAACACCAAGGGCAATTCCAGTCTCCCTTCCAGCAGCAGGGCCAGTTTCAATCTTCTCCACGACAGGGACATTTCCAGTCTCCATCACTTCATCAAAGACAATTTCCATTGCCGTCACCACAAGGCCAGCTCGGATCTCCCGTCCAACATCAAGGTCAAACTCAGGCCCCTACTCAGATTCAGGGACAGTTTCAGTCGCCTCCGCAATCCCTAGGCCAGTGGCAACATCAGACACATTCGCCTAGCAACCAGTCTTTGCCCGCTCAGTCTCGACAAGCTTCCTATCCAGGTCAATGGCAAGGAACCATTGGCCAGAGTTCCAATTCGCCTGCACACCAAAGTCCCCGGCATTCGCACTTCTCACAACAGCCTTATAGTCCACAGCCTATGCATCCAAACCAGCAAATGGCTCATGGGGAAGAGTCGCACCCTGTCCATGTCTCTACACCTGAAACTGTTCACGCGCCCACGCCGGTTCACGCACCATCGCCACGCCCTTCGCTCCTAAACCTTCTCGCGTCTGGCAGCCTCGACAACGAAGAAGCTCAACAGCTAGACCTCGGTCACACTCAAGCTGTTCCACGGGACGATCAAAGCAATGCAATCTCTCTGGGCAACTCCAACACACAAAGGTTCACCGGCAGCGAAGGCCCTTATAATAGCAGGACAAGCGGAAACCGTCAGGCCAGCGCTGGTTCATCACCCATCAAGCACATTTCCCCAGAAATCGGTACGGAGCAAAATGGTAGCTCAAAGAACCAAGCTCCCTCCCTTCCCATGCCTGTGTTCACTTCTGACTCTGTTGGAGGATCTTTTATGAGAGCCGGAGCTGCGACAAATGCCAACGGGGGATATTCTTCCAAGACAGAGGAGTCTCAGGGCGTATCTATCAGTCCACCCACCGCGACATCAGGCAATGCCGGTTCAGGGCCAATCAGGCAATCTCCGTCAGATATGAGCGACTCAAGGGCTCCGTCCCAACCCAAATCCAGCGGAGGCCCTTCGTTCCATGCCGAACTTGAAAACACAGAAGACGCACGAAGACGCACACTGCGAATCAACTCACAGGAAGAAAAGATCCATTATGACCCTAATGCCGATTCGGATGGGGAGGTGCCTGCTCAGATGAGTGCGACTAGTTATCCTGGGCAAGAGTGGAATCCATACGGCATGACTGAAGTTGGTGATTGGAATGAAGCCTTGTACCGCTGAAGGGTTGAATCTCATAAGCAATACCTCGTTGGAGTCCGTCTTCACAACGCACCCACTAATCTCTAAATGCACGCAAGCAGCACATGTCTGTTCCTCTGGCGACACTTGATCTTGCTTCGTTTACGTACTGATCAATACTGTTGATAACGGTCATCTTTTCTCTATTCTACGGATATATAATGGCTGCCGTCAGCCAACTTTGTCGAACATAATATCATTTTGGTCCCATCATAGCGTGGCGTCATGGCTGTATATACACGTGCCTTGGCTTTGTAATTTTTAAGTACGAAAGAGATGGATGGAATAGTAATAACAGAATGGTTACAGAAACCACGGTGGAAGGAAAAGGAAAAGTACACGCATGCATATACTACATAATAGTTCAATCATTTATATATAATACTGTCAAAATAAAAATATACACGTGCATATTCCTTGCCTGAGAGCACACACCTTGCCTTGTGTGCCGAGAAGAGTTTCAAAAGTCCAACGATGCGTTTCTGAAGGGAATAAGAGCCAAAATAACTGCCTGGGTATAATAGGCTGCTCGATCAATGACACCGCCTGTCAAAAGCCCAACTGAACCTTGTTTGTTCTTCGAATCGGTCTGGCCAAACACCATGTCATCCGCATGGCCCAACTCAACCCCCTCTTTCAGCAGCTTGCACGTCTTTTCGGGCAGAAAGTAGGCTGATGTACGTGCCTTGCCAACTTTTCCTCTCTTTCCAATGACTACGATCCACGCAAAAGAGCAGATAGAGCCGTTGTGGGATTCAACGCCTCCTTCAATGCCAATCCAGAAGTCTGCCTCCGGCTTTAATGTTTGTGCATTCTGAGCTCTGTTTGTCGCTCCGCGGAGTGTTTCCTCGTCAGAGAAGGGCTGATCCGAGACGTGGGAGTGTACACTCAGACCTTGGAAGTCGTGGGTGCCCGGGAACATCTGGTTAAACCCTTCACGTGTTGCCTTGATCTTTGGGATGTTGTTTGAGGCAACAACGATGGTTTTTCGAAGAGGGTCCATTATAGAAGTTGAATATCTGTCGAGGCGATCCGAACGATAGTTCGTTGATGCTGGCCCCGATCAACTTGAAGGCGAAACGCAGCACTTGGAAATTGTTATATGGAAATTTTGGGCGACTGCCTCTGTCTTAGATTTCGCCGATACTCTGCGGGGTTGGAACCTATGGTTGAACTTTTGTCCCCACAAGCCATTAATCTACTGCAAGGAGTCGATTGTGAACGGCATAAATCACATCAATGACTACTGAGATCACTACATAAGCAGACCAACTATCCACGACTTTGGCTCTGAGAGATTGGCTCCCCCCTGGTAAAGACACGGACAATCATAGAACGCAAATCCATTAAGGGCGAATGCTACGCGCAGTCAACAAGTAAAATTCAAGGGAAAATATCGAACACTCTTCAGTCACGTTGCTACATGGGTAGCTCTTCAGGACCCCAGTACTTTCTCCCAGTTTTGCTCGCTGATCCAAGCCTCGATACTCTGAACATCTGGAGGTGTCTCAAGCTGGATGTACATCGCGTTAGTGTTTATCTTTCGCAAGCGAGAACATCGAGAGAGAAGAGCTTACAGTAAAAGGGTGGATATATCCTGCGTTATCACCGCCGTGTAGCCCGACCTCGTTGACAAAGGCAAATGTTTCACGAAACTCGTCTCTCAACTCGGGCTCGCAGTCCCAGGTGAACTGTCCAAGTGGAAATTTCAATATCTCTGTGTCATATCCTGTCACGTTGCTGAATATGTCGACAAATTGTCGGAATGTCAACCAAGCTCGGTATCCGATAACACCCTTATTTGGGCCGTTTTGAACTAAAGATTTTACAAAGGGTCCAGAATCTTCATCATGTACAATGAATGGTAGTTTGTTGTCGAGATCCAGGTTAGTTGAAAATTGTACACAGCCGTTGTCTCCCTGTATTGTAGTGTCAGTTAAAATTCAAATACACTACGATGGGAATCAGAGGGCTCACCTTTGTGGGCTGTGACATTGGGTGACTGAGGAAGTTTCTCAAGAAGTAGCCTGGAACGAACACACTCGTCTTGGACCAAAGATCTGGCTGGTGTCGTTCACCGTATTCAACTGCATTGGCTTTTGAGTCAAAGTGACAGACCTCGGTGTACTTTCCGTCTGTCAATTTGGTCACATTTGGCAGTGATGAGATAACGAATCGTTCCAAGCTCGTGATTTTGGCAGCTTCATCAATGATACTCTTGAGTTGCTGAGTTTCCTTTTGTTTAACCCATTCGTTGAATAGTGAGCCAGGCTCTGGTTTGTCGGTGTCATCAGATTCGCTGTAAATGCCCCAGAAGTCACTGATGGCGAAGATGACATTGGCGTCTCGGAAGGCTTTTGCAAGAGACACCTGGTCGTTCAAATCTGCCCGTACCATATCTACTCCACGGGATTGGAGAGTCTTTGCTCTTGGGCTCGAAGGGTTTCGGGTGATGCCACGAACAAGCCATGTAGGATCTTTGAGAAATGTCTCGACAACAGAGCCGCCTTGCCCTCCTGTTGCACCAACGACAACAATGAGCTTAGATGTGGTCATGTTATTTCCAGATATAAAACAAGCTTGAATGAGTAACGGTGAGGGTGGTTGTTTGGCGTTGTCTGGTTTTATATATTTGCTTTTATATGTCCGACCATTGCCCTTTACCTATCATTCACTACCATACCATGACTTGCTGACATGGTATCGTTTGATTATTAAGTTGAATATGAATTATGCCGTTATGTTCCGTTGAATCTCACTTTCTGACATACTTCTTCTCTTCGCTTTTTCCCAACGCACCCGTTCGATTTGTAATATGTTTCTTATTGGTATCTTCAACGCTGCTCCAGTGACAACGAGTTATCCAACCTTTTTTCACATTGATACCTCACAAGCTAATACGGCCCGTTCCAGTCGTTTATTTCAAGTTAAATCATTTTTGTCTTTTGCAGACATTACTCAAGATCAGAGCATAATATGCTAATTATTTATATTATTTTACTTACATTAGCGATAGGTACTAAGGGATCTCTTCGGAAAAGAGGCTATGAAATGTGAGAATTGTTTTTAAAAATAACATGATACTATGAAAGTCGTTTAGTAGGTAATGGAGATTGGCTTAAGCCTGAGGATACAAAGATAAATATAATAAGAGTATAGGTAGTCTAGGTAAATAGCATAAACAGCTACCGATTCCGTGTCACTACTGGTTCAGTGGGGTCCGAGATCGGTGGGTCGCGACGTCTCGTCTCTGTAAGGTTCGCTTGACACGAGAATTCTTCTTGTAAACATCTTCTACTCTATGCAATTCGCCCTCGAGTGAGTGGATCGTTGCATTAAAGCTCGACTTGTATCTACTGAGGCCACAGTAGGCATTGCGATATTGACTACCAACCCAATGCCTCGGAGCGAACGTCGGCGCGGCGAGCGCCAGCAGCGAGAGCGGGAGCAAGACTCTCAGTACAATGGCGTGTTGCACGACGAGACATCGCCATTGCTTCCTCGGATATCAGAGGTCAGCGAGCCTGAGACATCAGTATCGCTTACAGACGTCCACAGTCTGCTGGCGGAAGCAAAGCTACTGTGCCGATATTCGCTTCCTCTGATAGCAACCTATCTTCTACAATATTCTTTCACCGTTATCACCACCATCGTCGCTGGCCGGCTAGGCGCCGAAGAGCTCGCGGCGTCTAGTCTGGCGCTGACAACAATCAACATTATCGGCTTCACCATCTTCGAGGGCATGGCCACGGCACTCGACACACTATGTGCTCAGGCGTACGGTTCCGGTCGCTATACTGGTGTCGGAATGCACATCCAGCGCATGATGGTCTTGATGGCTATCGTCATGGTTCCCGTCGGTGCCATCTGGCTATGCTCTCACTGGATCCTCCCGCTTCTCGTCCCCCAGCGAAGCCTTGCCCTCAAAGCAGCGTCGTTCTTGCGGGTCAGTCTTGTCGGATTGCCCGGCTACGCTTTCTTCGAGGCCGGCAAGAGATTCCTACAGGCTCAGGGCGAATTTGGCCCGGGCATGGTCGTTCTCATCATTTGCGCTCCTGTCAATGCCTTTTTGAGCTGGTACTTTGCTGTCAAGCTCAATATGGGTCTCGATGGTGCTGCGTTTGGCCAAGCGCTCGCCAATAACCTACGTCCCGCGCTGCTTCTGCTCTACGTTATCTTGATTGGCAAAAAGTCCCATCGTTGTTGGGGTGGTTGGGATGCCCGCGCCGCCTTTGCGGTACGTGAATGGGGCCCCATGGTTCGTCTTTCTGTTGCCAGCACGGCTGTTAACCTTGCTGAGTGGCTTGCCTTTGAGATCCTCATGATCAGCACTTCGTACATCGGCACTCCTCACCTCGCTGCCCAAACCGTTCTTAATACCCTCTCCATCGTAACTTGGCATGTGCCTTTCTCTATCAGTGTCGCCGTTACCACTCGCTTCGGCCATCTCGTAGGGGCTGGAGCTCTAAAAGAAGCGCGTCGGGCGGCGATTCTGTATTCCATTGTCTTTATCGGTGTCGGCATCTTGGATGGCGCGTTCCTGTTCCTTCTGCGACGACCACTCGCAGCTTTGTTCTCGGATGATTCTACGGTCAAGGACCTTGCTGTAGGATCCATGGTCACTGTGGCCTGCTTTCAGATCATTGACTCCGTCATCTGCGGCACCAACGGTGTGTTGAGGGGCCTGGCGAAGCAGTCTGTTGCTGCTTGGGTCGTGCTGGCGGTCAACTACCTGGCCGCTGTGCCATTCGCCATTTGGCTCGAGTTGGGAAGTCCCGATTTGAAGCTCGACGGCCTCTGGATTGGTCTTGGAAGTGGCATGGTCATCATCGCGGGTATTGAGTGTGCCTACATGAAGTGGATTAGCTGGCAGGACTGCGTAGACGATGTAAAGGAAAGAGAGGATGACGGAACATAGACTTTGCTTGTCTTAGCAAGTCCGGAAGGCTCCTTAGTTTTTCGGCTGTAATTTCCAAACTATTTTAGCTAAAAGTCCGGATACATGGTAGCTGTAGGTAGCAGCTTTACGATAAACCTAACAGCGGTTTTAGATGATGTGCATATATGTACATGGTGGTTGTCCTTATTCCATTCTTGCTTCTATACCTACCTAGGTAGGTAAGTGCCTTTGATAACACTCTCAGATCCTTTTTTGGCATGATCTTGACTTGCGTATTATTTCGTTACTTAGGGTCTTTAGTCAAGATAAGAGTAGCTTGCTTCTTTAAGCATATCAAGATAGAATTAACTATTGGTACTTTAACGTTGTCATATAATTCTGTTCATATTCATGCCTAGTACCTAGTTAGCTATAGGGTGGGCTGGCTAGAAACAAGAACCAATCCACAGTCCTTGGCTTGGCTTGGCTTGTTTATTGTTTTGAAGTTCGCAGAAACTACCTGGACTGCTTTTTCTAGTTGCAGAATAAAGGCCATGCTGTTAAGTTTTTTGTTTTTTAAGTAACCAAAAGTGTTGGAATGTTGTTCATCAACAACTAATTAAACATGCTAACCATTCGTTGGTCCAAACCCCCAATTGAATTTGGGCTGGGAATGTTTGCTGTGATGTCATAGGGTTGCTTTGGACCCTGAATATTTCCAGGCACTTGGACCTTGGATGGGCACAGATGCCTACTGACCCAGGTTGTTTATTTCCAACCTGGGTAGTCCAGGCAGTTGACGTGGACAACAATTTGTTTACCTGAAACGAACACAGCAGAAACAGGCGGCAGTCGGCAGTGTCGTCAGGAAACACGGTATTTGCTAGTACTACATCGCAATGCCAGTTACTTGGTCAACACCAAACATGATGGTATGCAGTAATAGTTGAGCTGCAGGGGAACGACAACAACCTAGGTAGTTAGCTACCTGGCTAACTGATTGCTAGTCAGGGGTGAGAAAGTCATCAGGTCAACAAATAATAGAAATGTCATCTGGGATCTGCTGTCAAGCCGAGACAATCGCATTCCAGAAGATCTGTAGAGCAGTTAGTACATCGGAACAACGGGCAGGCTTCATGCTTGTCGCCGTTGAGGCTCATTCAAGGATCAGCGGTTTACCCTAGAGCAATTTCGTCCAATTTCGTCATGAGCGCTTGCTTCACTTTATGGATGCCCAAGAGTCAGAACTATCTGATTCTCCCTTCGCGCAATTCCGATTCCAATTTCGACTTGACGCTTGATCCCTTGGCGCGTGGCTTTGAAAACTGGGCCACCACTCATGACCCAAGTCAGTGAGGGAAAAAAAAAGGGACCCTGGTCAATCGTCATCCATCCTTGATTGTCCCAAATGGCCCCGTCATAGCTGCCCACTTTAGGCCACTTTATTCCTCCATTAGGGAAGACAGCACTTTACCTGCAGTAGCAATTAGCGATGTTTCAACAAACCATGGCTGCAACAGAGCAGCAGACTTCTCAAACTTGGGTCTTGTCTCAGCTCATGCCAACTCCTTTCTCTTGGATCTGTCTGCACATAACCGTATTTTCCTTCTTCTCCTTTCTCGGTCTATCACGACTTGGAGAATCCTTCTTCTGCGCCCTTTCCCTTTTGAGCTCTTAACTTTCAGCCATGGCGGTAGACTTTTGTCGATGAAACCCAGGAGTTCGGGTTTTCAAGATGGGAGGGCTCGGACCTGGCTTGGTGTTGGAACGTGGGTACGGTATGTAGGTGCCTCGGCGATAATTCAGAGCCTAGACATTCAGGCCAGGGAGCTTTGATGAGTGAGTGCTGGATTATTTGTTGGTAGCCAAAGAAGATAGAAACGAACCAAGCCCCGGATAGGGCGTTGGAACGGCCCCTGCCTCGAATCCATCACTACTGCAGCTGCAGCGCACGGGCTCTCGCTGTAAGTAAAGGCGCAAGTCTGCCCGGTCTGGTCTGGTCTGGTCTGGCCTGGTCTGGTTGAGCTTTCACGATACTTGATGTGCAAGTACCGCGCGATCAACCGTCAGCGATAACTATTCCCAACAAGGGTTAATTCGATAGCAAGCGCCTGCGATGTGATAGCGTGGCGTCAGCAGACGATCCGTGGCGCAGGCGGCAACGCTAATGGCCTGGTTGGCCAAGTCAAGGTCTGGACCACGTCGCGTTTCTCCTTCCCTACTGGGTAACTGACGTGTTAGAGGCCTACACGGCGACGGTACTTGCTTCGGATGTACTCTTGCTCCTCTTTCCTGCCTGCCCAATACCTGACCAAGTCGAGCACAACGACAGGTGAGACGAGGCGAAAATGAACGAGACAAGCAGCAGATGCGATTCATGAGCCCAATACGCTTGCTCGCCCTTTCCCGTCCTTTCAGACGGAAAATCTACCTAGGTATTCTTGACGACAAGACTTGTAGACCTCAAGTATACAGGCAGGCGCTTTAACTTGTTTATCTGTTGAGTTGCGTCAACATCATTACATCGTCAAACGACTTTCCGAAAGACTCCACTTCCCAATTACGATCCGCGACCGATACGATACGACACGACTTTGTCGGATTGGGACTCAGCTCCATCTCACAAGCTTGCGGAGAACCAGGGACCGCCGTCGCCTGTGCTACCCTGCCTACCTGCTACCGTACCGTACCGTAACAGGTCCAGGTTCACACCAGACCCAGTACCATACAATACCCACGTATTCGTACCTTCCTCTCGCTTCCTCTCTTCCTTCTCATTACACATTTGCTGCCAGAGCCTGGCAACAGCAGTCAAGCAAAATCAAATCAAATCAAATCAAACCAAACCCAATCATACCGAACAAGCCACAGCATTTCAATTCTCAACCCTACCTATCGACCGACCGTAGCTTCTCCTTAGCCGTGGAACGTGGCTCACTCATTTTCAAGCACAAGGTCTCACTCCGCCGCTCGGATCTCTCGTCTCCCATCTCTCATTTGGCTCGCCGTCACTTATCGGGCCCGGAGGATCCGTCTTCTCCATTTCCACGTTTACTCTCCTTGTTCTTCCTCGAGTGTTGAACTTTTTCAACAAGTTTGTCGATTGACTTGTCGTCTCATATCGACCTGCCACACCAGGTCAGGTCACGCCTCTCTGGGCCGAGAGCACAAGACGTACCCATCCACCTGATACAGCAACCACACGCCTGATTATAATGGATTCGTACGTTGCCATCTTTCCCAGCTTGAATTGACCCAGGACATTCCAACTGCACCTTCTAATGTTCCGGTGGCACACATGCTCAACCGAACTCTATTACCTAGCTTCGGCCACTTCCATATGCTATTATTGGCTTGAAACTTACAAGCTGTAGATTTATTCCAATGTCAGCCGCCGCCGCCGGTTGGGGTCAGCCTTTGGCAACAAAATCGCCAGCATCCCGACGATCATTAGGCCACTTCAGGTCTCTCTCCTCCATCGCAGCTGCCCCCAGCTACCATCCCCGAACTCCGTCGCTCACTCCCGACCGCACGCCGATCAAATCCTCATCCTCCACACATCTACCTCTCGGGGTAAAGAGTGCGTCTGTAGATTTTGGAGACGAGATGAGCACCATACCCGACCCCCGAAGTCGAGCCATTAGTCCGGCTGATGACAGTGGTGTTGCGACTCCTAACCATCACCCTGACCTTAATGATGAAGTCGCCACTCTCAGCAACAAGCTCATCAATGCAATCAACCATCAAACAATATTAGACGACTCATTATCCGCCGCCCGCCACGAACTTGATGCCGCACGCGATCGTATTCGCGACTTGGAAACTCAAAACGCCTCGCAACGCGAAATGTTGGCCGGTGACGTGTGGGTTCGTAAACACACCGTTGAGGCTGAAAAGAAGGTTTGGCAGGCCAAAATAGCCGTGGAGCGCCAAAAGCGTCTTGACACAGAAATGGAAAAGAAGAAGATCGAGCAAGAACTGGAAAATCTTACCGCCGCATTGTTCGAGGAGGCGAATAAGATGGTTATCGCTGCCAAGGAAGAGGCCAAAGCTGATCATGAAGTCTTGCAACGCAAGAACGACCAGCTCAAATCTCAACTCGCAGATACAGAGAGCATACTCAAGTCGCAACAAGAGCAACTTGTAGAGCTCAAGCATGTCATGGAACACATGGCTGCCGGACGAGAGGAACACACTAACCCTACTGCTCCCTCTTCTCCTGGATTGACAAAGCCTGACACTCGGGACGATCGCCGATCCTCCACTGAAGAGCCAATGCCTTCGTTATGGAGTGCTGCCGCGGTTGTCGAACCCGCCCATCCAACGAGCCTCTCCCATCTCATCCAGCCCGTCTTGCGAACCGATCTAGCTTCTTATGATGACTTTGTCAGCCTCACCCGGATCTCTCGAAACCGCGCCAGTAGCCGTGTATCCTCAGGCTCCGTGAGTGCATTGAATGCGTTGACTGGGTTTGGACTCGGCGGTTCAATATCAAGCGCCCATCCCTCAAACGCATCTACTACTTCGCTCGGCACTCCTATTCCTGGTCCCGGAAGTGCACCTCAGTCACCGAATACCCCAGCCTCAACTGTCAGCGCTGCTTCGAACGCCTCGGCCACCCCTCTCCCAAGTTTAAGAGAGACGAAGTTCTACAAACGTGTTCTGGCAGAGGATATCGAGCCCACACTCCGTCTGGACATGGCACCAGGATTGTCTTGGCTCGCTCGACGATCAGTTATCGCCTCTATTGCCGACGGAACATTGGTAGTTGAACCTGTGCCAACAACTGGATCCCTTGTCGCACTGACGAAGCCACAATTTTACCCCTGTTCACTATGCGGTGACTCTCGCAAGGGTCCAGAATATCTTCGTAACCATCGATTTCGAACAAGTGAGACCGACTCCGCTCAACGACATCCTCTGTGCAAATATTGCCTCAACCGTGTGCGCTCAACCTGCGATTTCTTAGGCTTTTTACGGATGGTCAAGGATGGCCATTGGCGAGCCGATAATGAGGATCATGAGAAGGCTGCCTGGGAGGAGAGCGTTCGACTCAGAGAGCAGATGTTTTGGTCTCGCATTGGAGGAGGTGTCATCCCAAGCATTCCAGCCCCGATCTCTATCGACATGGAGAAAAGTCCGCGTAACAGCGACGACGGCAGTGTGAGGTCTGACCATCTTGAAGTCCCTGGTTTTCAAACCCCACCCACGACAATGGAGCGAACGCTAAGCGATATAAGTAACGTTGTACCGATAGAAGAGCCACATACACCTCCTATGCAGATCGATGGGCCCAGGAGTGTTCGCACTTCCGTTCAGTCTCTTGAAGTAAAAAGTGCCTCTGGATCAGAGGAGACAAAGCGACTATCCCTCACGATCCCAGCCACGGATTAGCAGCGCAATATTCTTTCAAAGCCCTCTTGACGCCAACAGTCTTGACACATAATGGGTTTTGTGTATTACTATGTATACTATTTTGATCTTCAGGATTGCATGCATTGCTTTCTTTTGTTTTCTTTTTTGGATCATGCCTTCTTCGTGGCACTACTCGACAGATTGCTAGAGCAAGCTATCATGGAACTTAGGGAGTAGGCGGTTCAACACTTACTCCTGTACTTTTTTATCGAACGAATACGGCACGGGACTTGGCTGGAGGTATGAAAGTAAGAATTGGTCGGTTGCTTATGGGCTGCTAAAGACGGAATTTCATTACTGGCGTTCAACGGAAATATGCGCATCATTCACTTGGAACGGCGCAACGATATGGGAAATGGGTTTTATTTTTTCGAGACGACATATTTTATTTGTCCTTCATCCTTTGTTCAGCGTTATGAATCGGTTGCTGATTTGCGCAGCAAAAAACAAAACGCAATATGCGGCAGACAGGCAGGCATGCGCTCGCTTTCACAACTTATTAGATTACTCTCGGCCGTCAAGTATGCCCTCTGACGATGCCATTAGTTGTAGTAGTAATAGATATGATACCAACTATATTCGGCCCCAGCGATATTTCATCTTTCGCCGAAATACTAATGTATTGCCAGAAAGAAGACATTCGAGACCTTGGTAAATAGTGTTTGGTTGTTCTCGTCAATTCCGTGCCCGCCACTGATTGATGCTGCGATGCATATTACAACCAATCTCGTACATCCGTTAAATATTCTTTCCTTTGGATAGCAACGAGTCATGTCGCATGTTTGCAACCAAAACGAACTTAAACATAAAGATTGTATTATATGAGACTGGTGTGTGCGTCACTGCCAATATTCTACCATGCCACAGTATTACTCTCGACATATGCCAACAAATGAGAATACGTCATAGCTTGACGTCCTAGTTCTGGTTTCGTATAACCTCCTCTCCTTCTTTTTGGTAGTGTTTTATGTTTTCCATTTCAAGATCGAGATATTGATCCTGAATTCCAAGCCCTTTTGAATTTAGACCAGAGAGATCTTCCCGTCCTCCATAAGTCGTAAGTAATAGAGTACATGATGTTACAGGGTGTGACGAGACTGTGGAATCTGTTGTTGGCTGAGTCCTGCAGCTGGTCAGGACATGTCAGAGGAAAAGCCCTTTAAAGCTCATCATTGACGGTAGCATCCTGTTGGTTCTCGCTGGCAGGCTTGGCCTTGGCCTCCTCGGCCTCCTTCTCGCCATCCTTACTGGCAGCGGCATCCTGAGGGGCGGCAGCGTCCTCGACATTGCCCTTGACAGTCTCGCTGTCAACGCCTTCAACATCAGGGTGAGGGGGGGCAACGCCGGCGCCGAGGTTCTGGTCCCAACCCTCAGCGGGCTCCTGGACTTCGTTGCCCTGCTCATCAACAACACGTGTCTTTGTTTCATACTTGGTCTTGAACTCAACCTTGCCTTCGAGAGCCTTCACCTCCTCAGGGTCAAGGAGGTTGCCATCCTGGTCGCGATACTCGACCTTTTCCTCCTTAGCAACAACACGATGCTCTACATGGGACTGGTCAGGGGCGGGAGGGGCTCCGGAGATGACAGCTTCCTCCTGTTGTTGAACAGCAGGGACCTCCTTCTTAGGCTCTTCCTTCTTGGCTACTGAGGTTGTTGGTACCACAGATGAGCTGATCGACGGGATCTCGCTATACTTTTCATACTATTCATCGCGTTAGTTCATACTCGATACGTGTTCAGATAATGGCAAACGTACGCTGTCGTAGAAGGCATTGCAGTCAAAGTCCCAGGTGGTAAAAAGCTTGACTCGCTTGCAGTCAGTCTTGGTCCAGGGGCTACCATAGGCAAGAGGGGAATAAAGGGTGAAGACGGCAGCCGACAGAACAAGAAATGAGACAGTGGCAATACGGTTGATAACAGATGTCTCGCGAGCACCAACACCAGGGACACGAGCGGTGGCGTAGTCAAAGAGTTGGCACAAAGCGATGACAGCGAAGTACAACGCGGGGAAGTAGTGATGGAGGAACAGCTGACGCTTCATTAGGTAGAAAGGGAAGTAGTGCAGCGCCCAGCCAAGAACCGAAGTACCAATTTCATAGTCGAAGCGCTTGAAGGTAGTGTTGGCGTAGTCGTTGCAACTGCGCTGCCAGCGAAGAACGGCAATAGCCTTGAAGATAATCCAGATGGCAACAGCGACGCTTGAAGACCACCAGATGATGGGGTTACCAAGGAGGTAAACCTGGGTGTGTTGACGACCCCAGAAGTTGATACCACGGCGGAGGATGGGCCAGGACTCAGGGCGAGAATCCCAAGCATGGGAATCAGTAAGGCCGGCATTGGTACGCCACATGACTTTCTGAAGCTCCCAGAACTTGCCGAAGAAGCCAGGGTTGCGATAGTTGACCTTTTCGACATCACCCTGCAGTTGAGGGTGAGTGTTGCCCTCAATATACCACAAACTGTTGGGCAGAGTGCCGCCCCGAGCGCAAGTGACTTCCTGCTGCTCCGAAGCCCAATCAGGGAGCTTGACCTTGTGAGAGAATAGGACGCAGCCAGTCATGACATGAACAAGACGAAACTTGCTCTCAATGGTTCGGAGACGCTCCTTAGCGACAGCACCTCGAGTCTTTTTCTTGACAATCTCGACTCGGAAAAGATCGTTGGCATCGCCCTCAAATCCCTCATAACCATAGGCGGAAACTTCATTTTGCCAGTCGGCCTCAGTGATAGGGGCGCGAACGTCATGTGAATGCAGGCGGCGGTGGGTAGGGCTGTGGTAAAGACGAAGAACAGCACCATCCTTGATGTGGACAGGCTCGGGAAGGGCGTCCCAGGCCTTAGTACCGTTGATGGGCTGACCGTCAACTCCAAGAGGTTGGGTCTGGTTCTCAAGAAGCCAGATGTTGTTGTCATCCTTGTGAGGATACAGTGTAATTTGCTGCTGTTTGCTGCCGGTAGGGTACATAAGAGGGTGAGAGTGGAGGTAGCCACCCTGGGTGTTGACATGGCGGATACTGACACGGCTACCCATCATAACGTCGGCGGGGACATCCTTCATTCGCTTGTTGTTAAGGGTGGCCTGAAACTCGGAGCTCATAAAGCCATCGCCATCTCCGGGGTTCTGGAGACAGACGAAGTGAATGGCGAACATGGCCATGTAGAAAGTAAGAGGAATTACGATCAAGCAGAATACTCGGGCCATGAAATGCTTGCTGAAAAGACGCTGTGCGAATGTTAGTTGCAATTTGATACATCATTAAGCCAAAATTGCTTACCATAGACACGTTCTTGTTGTCGCCGAGAAGAACCCAGAGCTGAACGAGGGTGAGGGAGCCAACCCAAGCAATGGTGAAGAGTCCAACCCACTTGATGCTCACGGTGATACCCAAACCGAGACCCGTAAGGACAAGCCAGAACCACCAGCTCAGCTGGAAAGCCTTGGAGGGACCAAGTTCGTGCTGGTTGGTGAAGCACGAAAAGGCAAGGACTGTGAAAGCGGTCGCGGCAACGAGGGGGGAATCAAGAAGAATCAGACGGGCCTGGGTAAGAAGGCCGTTCTCTGTACATAGTCAGTAATCCAAGTTCACTGCAACAGAAGGAAACCGTGTACGTACCGAAGATGATCAGGCCCGCACCCATAGTGGCAGTCATAGTGCGGCATCCGACAGCTTTGAGTGTGAAGAACATGCAGGGAATCAGAAGGATACCGCAGATAGCAGGGAACATTCGCATGGCAACGTAGGGGACGCCAGGTTCAATATAGTCCTTGCCAATCTCTTTGAAATCGAAGCTACCGTCGAAACCAGCAAGCCATCCGGTAAGAGCGATAAGCATCTTGGCCAGAGGAGGATGGACGTCCATGAAGAACTTGCCCTTGATGTACTTGGTAGCAAAACCACCGAAGCTGTTGATAGGAGCCCACAGGTTAGCGCATTGACAGAAATGATATGGACTGGAACGGTCATGAAGCTCCAGATGATGGGGAAGGCGTACTGGACTTCATCGAAGACAACGCTCGTAGGCTGATAAATCTTGTAGACACGGACGATGGTAGCAAGGACCATGAGGGCCAAGACTACCCAGTAGTCGGAGAGGGGGAGAAGAAAGACATCGTTATCTTCGACGCCCTCGGATTGGTACGATGTAACCTTGTTCTTGGACTTGTTCTTGGACTTGGTGGTGACAGTAGTGGGTTGCTGCTGCTGCTGAGGAACTGCAATGGGCTGCTGTTTCTCTGTCACGGGCGTCGTGGCCTTGACTGGCGGTTGGGGACTTTTGCCCCTCGTACGAGCCATAGCGGCAGAAGGGTATCAATATAGAAAGTCGAGTCGATTCGATCGCGAGGAGTCCAATTCGCCGGTTCGATGTAACGATAGTTGATGAAGAAAAGCTAGAATAAGAAGTGTCGGAGGATTTAAAGATACCTCATCGATGACCGGGACGTGGAAGGGAAAGAAAGTGAATGGAAGAGACAGGAGAAGGGAAAATAACCCAAAAAGCTGAACCGCGGACCGCCAAGTATAACAGCAACGGAAAGGTAGGCGACGTAATAAGCCTGGGGGAAGACAATGGTGATGGGTTGCAAGAAGTAGGTAGTAAAGAAGAAAAGAATGGGAAAAGAAGAGGGATGAAGCTTCAGGGGAGGTGCAGCCAATATTACCTTGGGCGGGCTGAGACTGCAACAGAACCTGGGTACCAAAGGTATGGAATTCGTGATGGGTTGGATGGTTGCGGTACGAGCACCAGACGAGCAAAAGCAAGCGCGTGTCACTCAAAAAAATTGTAGCTACAGTGGCCTTTTCGGCTGGTTCCTGTCCTGTCCTGTCGTGTTCACTGCCCGTCGGGTCTGTCAGCCCAGCCCAGTGGAGGCTCTCTCTCTCTCTAGCTCTCCCTAAGCTGGACTGGACGAGACCCCTGCAGCGAATCAAACCTGGCCCCAGTCGCGAAGATCCCCTGGCGTCCCCGCTATACTAGCCCCAGAACAGAGCTTCAGCAGGTGCGTTGATGATAGCTCTTGACAGCAGTTTGGCTGGTTTCAGCTCTCACAAAACGTGTTTGACATTGACGATCAATTGACAATGGGTTTGTTTTAGCAGCCGCCTTGGAATTGATCAGAAAGAGGAATTCACTCCATCCATCAATTGCCTTCTTCAGTCGCCTATCAACCTGTCCAAAGACCTTCAACCAAGTGTGGCTATGGCTACAACCTATCGCTGTAGCCACAAAGGGGCTCTCTCGGCTGTAGCTCCGGCTTCAAACAAAGCTAACGCTCAGGTACACGGTCAATTTGACCCCTTTTCTACATAGTACGGATAACCCATGGTAGGTTCTCCAAGTTACTTGAAACGCGCGTTCTAGACCATATCTTAGTGGCCGGGCATGGACATTCACTCGAAACATTTTTGCTGATGTGGTGTTCAATCACTTTGATTGCCGCAAATATGATCAACTGGCTCGATCTCGGGTATCTAAATTCCACCTTCATAATGAGTTCGTTACCAACGCAAATCCTACTGTTTCCCTCAAATCCAACCACGGACAACTACCTATATAACTCAATTATCTGGTACCCTTGGACTGGAGGTAATCTGCCCATTGCCGAAAACCAGCGATCCAGTGTGGCACACCCTCTGGTTTTGCCAATTCTGTCAGTGAAGCCTTTCGAGGAGATTCTTTCGTCAACCAGTTGTGACCTTGAGCGTCCAAAACATCGGCCATTGACGCAGAGATAATATTCTGCACCTGTCCATCTACCAGGGAAAACTCCTGCAATGCTTGCATCGCTTCGCTCCATCGCGACAAGGCAGCCTCAAAATCCGACCTTGTGTGTGACAGCTTCGCCAATATAACATTTACACGTAACCGCTCGTACTTGAGAAGACTTGCCCGTGACTCAATGTCGACACATATCTCTTTCGCCTCTCCATATCGTTCCTGAGCAAAGAGAGCCTCCGCCAAAGCCAGTTCCAGAAGCGACTTGCCCTGCAATGGGTCTGGTCTCTCGGTTCGCCGCGTGATCTCTGCGCGAAGATAGCCCTCACCAGCCACGGGTTCGTTGAGCTCCCGCAAAGTATCAGCCAGGTCGCATGTGAGATCGCGGAGATCCTCATCGAAAACGAGTTCGCCCGTTATCTGCGATGCCTGGTGTGCTGTTTTGAGAAGTTCCAATGCCTTTTCGAAATTACCCTGTAGGCGCATGACTCGTCCCAGCAACGAATACTTGCGAAAGCTAAGAATCTTCTCCAAGGGTGATGGTTCGGCATCATAAGGGTCCCAGTCCTCCAGTAGCTTCTGTGCCGTGGAAAGATCTGCAACCTGGATGCAGTTCAAAGAACGCTGAATGATTGCAACACCAACCTCACATCGTACTCGCTTGCTTGCACTGGCAGCTGGATTATTTGACACAATGTCCTGAAGACTACTGACGGCCTCATCCATGTTCCCGCTGAGGCGCCCCAGGACTGCCTTGGTCTGGCCGATACAAAGGCGAAGGTGTGTATCTTTCAATCGACCAGCAGCCAGTTCAGCCTGGCCAATCGCAAAGTACTTCCAGGCCATATCTGGGAATCGAAAAGCCTCGATAAGTGTAAGCATGAAGTCAGTCCTGGTAGCCCTAGGTAGCTCTCCAAAACAGTCCTGGAACGCCTCTGCAACATGGTGCAAATGTGGCAGGAACGATCTGACCACAGGGTCTCTTTTGTAATGTCAGTGGTTCGAGCTCGATGGCCATCGGTTCTGGACTCACGGAAACTCGATATACTTCCAAGGTATTGCCCTGTACGCCACGACCAATGCCTGCTGTCGCCAAAAGGGCAAAGTATCTGGCACCAGACTTCGATGAACCCGTGCTGACATATCCTCATTCAAATGGTATGTCTCATCGGGGTATCTGAGCACTGCCGCAGACTGACACAGCTCATCAAAAGCCCGTGTAAGTCGTCGAGCATCTGATAGTAGGTCCACCAACTCCGAGGCCAGCCCAACTCTGGTCGCGTTGGCAAACTCAATATTGCCCTCAACTGTCCAGCGTTTCCTTGGGGTTGACCCACGTACAAAAAGGTCCAAGGGGATTTTTTCGCAATGAGAAAAGAACGACAGTAGGACCAATAACACACTGGCATCTTCGGAACGGTTGGAACTCTCATCAAATAGGGATTGAGAAGCGGCCTCGAGAGCTGATGCCCTCCATGCTGGCAACTCCATCAGAACAAAATTATATATAATCTGGCCGCACTGAACAGTCCTCCCGGAGTGTCGTGGAGCAAAGGCGGGTTTTCTTTGATAGGTGTATCGACGGAGAAGCCTTCCATCAGAAGCCCACCTCAGTCTTGCGGTGTTTTGTCTCCTGGGGTTGATGTGTACTTGTACAATACTTTGTTCTTGTAGAGGCTGTTGATAAGACCCCTGAGCAGGTCTCAGAATAGCGGTTTGGAATGCCGAATACCGAAGGTGTGTTGAAGATACTATGCCAGCCTAGGTAGGATGTCGGTCGGGGAAAACGGCGACTGCCCCGTGATGATTGATAACATACCGTACCATTTAGGGTATTTTAGATTAAGGCGGAAGCGATTGCGGGGTATCCATCTTCTAATTTGATAGGGGCAAGCTCTGTGGAAGCAATCCCAAGTCACACGACAAAACCAAGGTCGGCTGCAAATCTGTGCGCGCAGATATACCATATTCCATAGTGTACCTAGGTAGGATAAATACAAATATATGATATAAACAGTACCTCGTTGACCATGGCATAATTGGGATGTATTTATTAACACACTCAACATAGTAAGCCAACCGGTATAAGACCACCGTTGTGGATAGGAATGTTGCGTCAACGTTCCTTGATGTAGAACTTCTTGATCTGTACTTATACATGCTGTGCATGCTAGATGAGGTAACGTATAGCCAATTAACAATTTGCGATTGTCAACTAGCATGTGCTGGCTTTGACAATATATCGAAACGTCAAGACCGATGGAAATTTGCTACTCTAGCAGTTGTCGTACCTTGATAGAAAGTGTAGAATAGATAGAGATAGCATCGCAATTCCTATTTCGCTGCCCATACAATGGCTTCTGTTTCCATACTCTATATCCAGGATGACTTAGTATAGAGGTATGGAAATAGTCCAATGTCGGGGCTAGATCTTGGGAAATTATGGTTATCTGGTAGTGGTTACCTCGAAAGAAACACTGTCACAATAATTTTACTCGTACTAGATCATGCAGTGTGATAGTTAGAATGTGATCATTATAATAATCTTTCCTCAAAAAATGAATTAGATCAAACAAGTTGGTAGGTACCTGTTTATTAGTCGATGGCGGGTATTGCGGAACAACAATTGCCCGTCCAACAACGGGCAGCTTCGCGTCGCTAAGTACCTTGGTACCTTAGTACTGTAGAGCACTTTGAAATTTCCCAAGTCGCCTTCTGAGAAGCATCTCCATCAGCCTTTCAAGCGCGTCCTTCGATTCTCCTCGCAATGGCAGCCGTAACAACCAACGGCGATGCCGCCGCATCCGTTCTTGACGACATCAAGCCTCCCGCTGGCGTCGTCCTTCCTCCTCGCGAGATTCGAAATGTCCTTGAGAAAACTGCCGGCTACGTAGCGCGCAACGGCGCCGTCTTCGAGGATCGTATTCGCGACAAGGAGCGTTCCAACCCAAAATTTAGCTTTCTTAACCCTTCCGATGCCTATCACCCCTTCTATCAATGGCGACTTGATGAAGTGAAGAGTGGACGTGGCACAGCAATTGCTGCTGGCCGTGCGAATGAACCTGCCGCTGAACCTCCCAAGCCCCAGGGACCTCCGAAACCCGTCGATTTTCAATTCTCCGCGCGAACGCCTCGCATCGCCCGAAAAGATTTGGATGTAATTCAACTTGCCGCCTTATTTGTTGCTAAAAACGGACGGCAATTCATGACACAGCTGGCTCAGCGAGAAGCTGGCAACCCGCAGTTTTCGTTCCTTATTCCCAACCATACTCTCCACAACTTTTTCCAGCATATCGTTGATCAGTATACAACACTTTTGCGCGCGAGCGGCCTGAGTGGAGAAGGTGGAAAGCTTCAAGAAGAGCGTGTAAGAGAACTTGAAGCCAACATCAAGGATAAGTTCCTTGTTCTTAACCGCGCCAGGCAACGAGCTGAATATGCCAAATTCGTCGAGTCCGAACGTCAAAAGAAAGAAGAGGAGGAAGAAAAGCAGAAGGAGGAATTTGCTCAAATCGATTGGAGCGACTTTGTTGTTGTTGAAACCATCACTTTCAACGAGGCCGATGACCACGCCAACCTCCCCCCTCCAACCAATCTTTCCGATCTCCAGTATGCATCGCTCGAAGACCGCAACAATGCATCTATCAGCGCGAGCTTTCGAATCGAGGAGGCCATGCCCGACGAGGATACTAGTTACAACGCATATCCCAACCAGCCCGTCGCTTACCCTATTGCTCCTCAGCAACCAGCCTACCAGCCGGCTCAGATGCCCCCACCAATGCAGCCTTACGCTCCTCTTCCACAACAAGCGCAGCGATCCGCCCAGGAGGAGGAAGAAGAGCGACGTATCCAGGAGCGCGCAGAGCAGCAAGCACGCAAGCAGCAGGCTACTGCCGAAGCGCGCGGCGGTGCTCCTCCTATGAAGATCAAGGAGAACTACGTTCCACGTGCGGCACAAAAGGCTGCTAACAAACAAGGTGCTCAGATGGCTCTTTGCCCCAACTGCAAGCAGCAAATCCCCATGAACGAACTCGAGGCCCATATGCGAAGTATGTTCACCACACCCGCCGGTATGATCAGTATGCTAATCGTTTCGCAGTTGAACTTCTCGATCCTAGTTGGAAGGAGCAAAAGGCCAAGGCAGACTCGCGCTATGCTTCGACCAACATATCCCATGTCGACGTTGCAAACAATCTGAAGCGTCTTGCCAGCCAGCGAAGCGACGTCTTTGACCCTGTGACTGGGCAAGCAATTTCTGAGGACGAGCTGGCGCGTAGAAAGAAGGCTGCTATACACAGCTACGATGGTGCCATGGACGCTAAGAGCCAAGCACAACTGGGACACATGCAAAACGTTAACGTCGAGGACCAGATCCGTGCCATTCACCAAAAGTTCGCTGACAAAAAGTGAAGTATCTGGTAGTTGGACAGATTTTTGATACGGACATAACGAAAGAAAAGATACCGGCTGCACCCAAGCCAAGTGTCATTGGACTTACGCAGGTCTTGTACATGGGCCATGTATAACAATGCATGTCGCGATAGGCGTTGTAGGTTTGGGTCCAAGGTGAGGCACTTTTGGAGCATGGCGTTTTGACGATTATATGGACTTATACTTGTTTGATTCAGCTCAGTTCTTGCATGAAACTTGGAATATCCTTGGGGGAGCCCCTGGGTTGCTGAGCCAGCCCAGACCGAAGCCCAGGCCCAGGCCCAGCCAACGGACTCATCGTTCGAAAATAGACGAAAATTAATACTCTCACTCGTGCACGCCATGCGTACCACATCGCCGGGAGGCAGATGGTCAATATTTCAGCAACGGCCAGGAAGTTGCAGCGTGCCTTCGATACTGGGATGCAACACATTATTGGACCAGTATGGACCAGGGTATATTAATGATAGAGATCGTTCAAGTCTGCCACCTCATGTTTGACGAAAGCTAGTTCCTAATAAAATATAGAATCATTCATCAGTGTCTGGGGTACACATATTAAATCAAATGCAACGTTTCGCAGCAACAAACAATAAAATTCGCCGATCTAGCTACCTAGATAAAAGCGCTTAGATTAAGATGCTGCTAGACAGATGTGTCTTGGTAGAACAAGTCCAACAAACACCTTTGTCTTATCGTACTTGTACAATGCAATGTCGCAATTCCTCATGGTTACACGACCGACAAATATTGACACGACGGACGCCGAATGCCCCGAAACAGGTTTAGATTCTGTTTATTTGTGATTGTAACACACTATCTGACCAAGAAAAAAAAATGAAGCACGCGAGGAAGAGGCAGGTACATATGGATAGTAGGACCACAGGCCTTCAACACAAGTACCCCGCCCTCTTTCCCCCACCTCCAACTCCAGCCAACCTCATGCGACATGATAGCCCGAACATCATACCTGACCTCGACCTCCACTTTACAAAACATCACCACGAGCCTCTCTTTGTTCCCATTGCGCCCGCTGCCAACCTTTGAGTCCAACGCTTCTGATCGCACACATATATAACGCTTTATTGTTTAAACTCACCTCTGTAACGCTGCCACTATGGCGTCCGACCAGGACAATTCCGGCCTCGATGCGCCAGGCTCGCAATTCCACCGACCGATTCTACAATCTATGCCTGATACGCGCCAGCAGAGCTTTGACGAGATCTACGGGCCTCCCGAGAATTTCCTAGAGATTGAGGTGCGCACTATCTTTGGCATGTCTCTTTGCGCTTTGTCACCTGGACTCAGAGAGCCATATATACACACACCTACACAGAAAGGCTTACAAAGCGCGCTATATAGGTTCGCAACCCAAGAACGCACGGCATGGGCCGCCATATGTATACAGATTACGAGATTCTCTGCCGCACAAACATACCGGCCTTCAAGCTGCGCCAGAGCAGCGTCCGCCGCCGCTACTCTGACTTCGAGTACTTCCGCGACATCCTCGAGCGTGAGAGCGCCCGGGTAACCATCCCACCCCTGCCTGGCAAGGTCTTCACCAACCGCTTTAGTGACGACGTCATCGAGGGCCGCCGGGCAGGCCTTGAGAAGTTCCTCAAGATCGTTGTTGGCCACCCCCTGCTACAGACAGGGAGTAAGGTTCTGGCCGCCTTCGTCCAAGGTGAGTTTGTCTCTGAATCCATCTTCGCTACCATGATGTCCTGATTGACACGCTCGCAGACCCCAACTGGGATCGCAATGCTTGGTGACGCCTCCGTCTAATCTGGCCTTTCAAAGCCATGTCCTCTTCTCGCTCTCGCTCTCGCTCTCCATCTCCAGTTTCAACTCCGCGTCACCCTCGGAAGCTTCGCAAGCGAAATCCGGCTTCTACCCAACGAGACTCACTCCTCAACAATATGCTCTCATCATAATCGCAGCAGCAAGCCAAGCAAAGAGACGATGGGGAGGAAGCGCATGGGATGGCATTCCTTTTTAAGTACATACTGATGTCTCTTAGTCTTGCCATGGCGAAAAAGCAAGTTCTGGTTCGGTCGTTGCATTTCAATCCGTTTAAAACCGCTCCTTTAAGCCCACGTTCCACGTTTTCTACAATGATTAGTTTTTGGTTCTCGTACGAGGCACATAACCATGGCTTGATAGACTGTCCTATATCCTCATCTTCTGCTCTGTACAACCATAATCATTGGCTGTTAAAATGGAGGACACAAGCACATGAGTCTAACATAAGATATGCACCTAGATGAATGATACAGATACAGTTTGGTACCACTATTCCTTATTTTTCGTTATAAGATGTGTGAGCTGACTATTTTCTGTCTAAAATACCCGTAATATGGTATATGCGATGTGTGGTGATATCCTGAGAATACACGTGTGCCTCCTATTATACATAATTTCGTACATGAGTGTGTAATTTCTTGATTCCCTTCTACCAATCCAACCGCTCGCCAAACGCCGAAAGCAAAAGACATCCCTTTCACGCCGTCACCCCTTTTGTTGGTTTTTTTTTTTTCGTAGTCTCTTCATGCCCCAGCCCCTGTCTAAGATCCCGGGTATTGTACATGGTACAGGTGCCAGTGGTGTTTTATGAAGTATGCGAAGCTTCATAAGAACCCGCGGCAGATATTGTTACAAGTTATCAAATGAGAGCCGGAGTGGAGTCCAGCATGGACGTCCCACGTTGCCGGTCTTCGACTCATCTGATCGACGGCTCTCCTTGATCATTCAACAGCCTATGCAGGCGTGTGGAACAACCGAAGAATACCTTCGTACATAGCAAACATGATGGCGGCGCTAGGTACTGTTCGCATAAGATGAGGAGTAAGACCTCCGTATAGACCCATCAAGCCCTCTTCAACCCAGACGAGCTTGAAGCATTGGACTAGGCCGGTATACTTGGGCAAGCCGTTGTTCATGGGAGCCTGTCGCAATCGCGTTCGCGCAACCTATTGTATCTCTGTCAGTATGTCTCGAGGCAGAACATTTTATACCAATGACGTACCTCGTGGGGATAAGCGATAACAGCAGCAACTAGTTTGGCGCTTCCAGCAGCGAAACCTTTTCCAGTCCAGTCCACGGTCTTGTCCCACCAAGTCTTTTCGCGGCCGCTGCGGACGATCTCGTTATGCCTGCGGGCCAATGAGACTTTCATCTGCTCGTAAAGCATCCATTGCATCGTGGACTCAACCACGCCTAGGTAACTGGCGCTCATGCCGCGGTAGAGACTTCGAATGCCTTCGTCCCGGAGAATCTGGCGTATACAGTCGTAACTGTTGCGATACTTGCGCATCTGAGCACCACCGGCTGCCACATTCTTGTCCAGCTGTAGACGAGTCTTGATCATCCAGATAGGGTTCGTAGCCGTCGAGGTAGTAACACCAGCAGCTACACCAGCCGATAGATGAACCCAGGGAGCTTCCACGCCGTTGTTGAAATGTTCCGAGATCAAACGCTTTCCGTTACCATATACATAGAAGTTGATAGCTCGAGCAGGTACAACTCCAACCGTGGTAGGGCCAAGCCCCTTGAAGAGTGCCCGCCAACCCTCATTCTTGTACACGGAACTGAGAATCTGGAGGGTGTCGTTAAGATGGTACAGTGCGCTTCGAGCAGGGTTAAGTCGCCCAAGAGTCTGAACTTGGGCTTCACGTTGGGCTCGAATCTGAGCTTGGTAGAAATCGGATTGCAATCGGGTTTTGAGCACATCGAGGGGAGCCGTTATGGCAGCGGCAGTCATTCCTCCAACACTAAAAGTCACCATGAAATCAGTCTTACAGTCCTCCGTGAGTTAAACTTGCGGCAAGCTACATGGCAAGCCCAGAGAACTTTTACATACCCTCCAGCGAACATGTGCACCCAGGATTTGGCAAAGGGCAATGCCTTGACGTTGCCCTGAATGGGCGTGTCGTCGGGAAGGACATCGCCAGTCTCTCGTGACTGAATGAGTGCCGCGTGGTCGATTGGCACATGCGTATGGTTGAAGGGTTTCTCGTCGTCCCTTGTCATGATTTGCGAAGAAGTTTGGTGATGCGACATGGTAGGAATTAATGATTGATCGCAAGATAGCACCAAGATTCTTAGACCCTGTCGATAGTGGCCGTTCTGTCGGCTTTACTTGTTTTCGAGTCGCTACGTCGTTAAAGAGTCGTCTCTGCGCGGGAGCACCGGTCGTTATACCAAGCCTAGGGCAGCTTGTCTGTCGTCGGATTAAAAGTGCATGTGAGACGAGAACCTCGATTGGGCGTAAGAGAGGGACAAGCCTCGGAGATTGTGAAGAGAAGGAACGTTCTGCTTCTCCTTATTGATCGAAAAAAAAGAGAAAAGGATGTAGAAACTTTTCATGAATCAGCGAAGCGGTCGGTATGAGCAAGTGCAGTCAATCGCCTCCCGCAGATAAACGAGCGACGACCAAAACTTTTTTCCTATGACTACTACTGGACGCGCCTCAGTCTGTAAAGTGGCGCTGTGGTGGGGTCTGTCTTTCAGTTTGCCTTGATTGTGGGGCATGAAGAATCGGCACAGGGTCTAAAACCAGTCCATGCCATCATCAATGAGTCTTGTCAAAGCAATCGCTAATTAATAGCACTACATTATATTTTTAACCCAGCAACACGGAGCATAAGTCTGTCAGTACAGTTGTTTGAAATGGCTTTATATTCATTGTATTCGTCGCATGCTGTCTCTTCCTGTTCATGGCCTATATATACTGCTTTCCGTCACTGCGATGCAGGAAGGATCTGTTCGTTTATACGTAAAACGCCAAAGGGGCTATTCTGACTATACAGTATCAGCTGGGTGACGGATTTAACGAACCATCACCGCTTCTGTACGTACTATTCGAAGCTATTGTCAGCGAATTTGTCACGCCTGCAGCGCTTGTCCCGGTTTGTAGGGTTTCGATTGAGTGATTGCTATGGTCCGATCTGGCCGTTTGACCTATCCCGAACGGGAGTCGATGTCGTTCGGCGCTCAGGTCGAAGCGATGCATCGATGCGGTTGAGGGCTCCATTGTGGTAGGTAAATGTCCGTTGTCCCTGCTGGGCGGCCTTGACCCTTCATCTGTCCCGTATGTCCCTGGTGTCCTTTCTCCTGACGTCTTGGCGGCATCTTGTCGATCTCCAACTCGACTCGGAAGTCCGTCTTTGGGATCTAGTGTCTCGGTACTCGGTCCAGTGTCGGACTGTCCGTCAACATCCATCTCGTCCCTCAGTCCCATTTCTTTTTTGAGCTGTCGAAACTCTTCATCTGTGACTGTCTTCCAGCTGCATTTAGCATGCTTCTTAGTGCATCCTGAACATGCTGTCAGGTGCTTGACACACTCTACCCGTAATCTTCGGCACCGATCACAAGGCGGTGTGATCACATCTCCCTTGCCCAGTTGATCAGTTTTTTGTGCGATAAGGGGGCGAAAAGCCGCTTCGCGGCTGTCAATTGCAGGCTGTGCTATCGTTTCCATGGCTTGACCGTATCGTGACCCATGTGTTTGAGACTGAGTCGTGCTGTGAGATGGTGACGGTTGACCCAGTGCAGTTATAGGAATTCCTGTAACTGATGTTGATCGCGATGGAGGTGGTGAGGCCGAAGCTGTGAGAAACTGCTGCAACAAATCTGCATGCAAATCGTACCCAGCACCGAAGTTGGTGACTGTCCGCTGTGAGGCGTTGCTCGTTGTACTGTTCGCGGACTGATATCGCGACGGCGATGGGTCTTGTGTGCTGCGACGCCGGCGAATATCTTGCTTTCGTTGACCAAGGCGATGGTTGAGTATGCGGGCTCTTGCCGCTACTTCGTCGGCTTTCTTGTAAAGGATGGACGTTCTTTGTTCCAGTATATCCAAAGTCGCTAGTTCTGCCGTTTCATCCTCTTCGAGAGGGTGATCGAGAGGAAACCGATCCAAGGCACCAGACCACACCAAGCGCCAGTCATCCTCCAAGATCTCGACCTGTGAACCTTTAAGGATGAACTGACAGCATCGGGAGCCGTCTGGCTTCTGAACCAGGCTGAAGTCCTTGGGATTTGATCTAGCAAAACTGACAACGTCAAGCCAGCTTATGGGGTTGGAGAATGGCTGGAGCGGTGTCGTTTTGATCGGACCATCGAAAAACTTCTCAATGCCCCTTACAAGTCGCGGGCCAGTAAGTTTGGCTCCAAGACTTGCTGCAAGGCTCTCATGTCTATCTAAGACATCTGATGATTGTTAGTCGAGGGTCTGCCATGCTGGTGCCATGAAACCTGTCAAATCTTACTCTCGTATTCGCCAATGAGGCCAACGATGTCGGCAAATGTATCGGCATCTCCCTGAACGAGGCTCAAGTGGGAGGCATTTGACCTTGAGAGATAATGGATGTAGCCGGGAACGCCTTGGGGGTCAGGTTAGCATATCCTCCAAGCGAACAAGCTGTGCAAGAGCACCGAGACAGAAAAGTCAGATACAAAAGCAACAAGCATGTGCACTCCTGGAGGAGTCAAGCTAGAGGCTGCGTCCAGGGAAGGCGACTGATTCAAGCGCTTGTCTTTTTGCGCGCGCCTCGAGGCGACAGCATGCATTGAGCAATGTGGAAAACGCGAAGACATACACAATATGTCTCACGCGCGATGCTACAAATGAACGTCTCAGGATTTGAGGCGACACAACATGGTACAGCGCTGGATGGCTGCCATTATACTGAACATACCTTGGAGAGATGTAGGCGCATGCTGAGCACGTCCTGGACCACCAGCATCATCGACGTCACGCTTCCGTTTCGTGGGTTCCGAGTCTGAAGTATGACCCATGATGGATGGACGGCTGTGAAATGTACTGTGCAGTAGGTTGACCAAGATAATAGATATGGTAACAGTTCGTTTTCAAGCGTGAGGGTAATCAGAATACGGCGCCTGCGTCTGTCCGACAAACTTGTTGGTCGGAATCAAGGCTCGGCAGGCCTACCTTGCAATCCAAATATGCGTCTGCGGATTGCGCAGAGTAGGAAGGATGTCAGGACGTCTCGAAAGATTTGACGACGCAGATGAGAGTCAGGTGAGTGGCGGAATGTGACGAGGTTGGAGGCAGGATGGCAAGCAAGGTGAGAAGAGTGAAGAGGGGAGGGGACAACAGAAACGGTTATTGAAGATTCATGGCGACAGAGTTAGGTTGAACAAAGTTGATGGTGAATAAGGGGGACAATGTGTCGATCTGTAGTGTAAGCCAGGAGAGATCCAGATGCAAGTAAATGGCCGCCAAGAGGAGGACAAGTTTCGATGGATAGTCGCAATTGCTCAATTTGACCCAGAACAGAAAATCCCTCGTGCAAAATACCGCACTCAGCTACGAGCGGTCTAGTTGAAGACTCTTAGTGGGCGAGGAGGAGTCTTGTTGATCAAGAAAAGGAGATCGAAGAGGGTCAAATATTCGCTGGGCTGGGACGAAAGATTAGAAGGCCATGCGGGAAAAGAGTCTCGAGCGAGAAGAAAGTGCCGGGACGATGTGGAGGGACAAGGTACATACTAACTGTACGAGACCCAGAGAGTACGGGAGCGAGGCGGCGGCCAGGGTGCCAGTCAAGTCAATTGGAATGAATTTGACTGGAAAGTGCGCCAAATTGAGGACTTCGCTACCTACAGAGTACTGCCAGCCTCAACTCGCAGGGGAATGGGAAGGGGGCTAATGGCCTGGTACTAGGTACCTGTACCAAGGTACTAATGTACCGCTGTAAGAACCTTAGGTACTAAACGGCAAAGTTGTAATGAGGTAGGCCAAGAAAACGTGGGAGGAACTCTCGACTAAATAGTCCCCACGATATGGTGGTAGTATTCGGTTCAAAAGCGATACGGACAAAGAGTGTCTAGACAGATGGTAAGAGAAGCGGATAGCGGACCAACGGGCTCATGATCAAAATTAGTGCAACTTGACTTATTTAGGACAGTCAATAGGTAATCATTGGAGAGGCCTCCTTGGTCACAGAAGCAACATATAACTAACTACATGCAAGAAAACAACTCATCGACCGTGACCGACAGTTCTGAATGTATATCGCTTACTGTTTGCCAGGCGTATATACATATCTACCCAGGAATCTTTGTATGAGGCTGTGCTGTAGCTTGTAGACTACTACGGATGGAGGGATGGAGAAACGGCGGTAACAATGCATACACAGACCTACATGCTGCAACATCGCTCTTCCGAGGCACGCGAGCTCACCCCCGCCGTCTCAGGTTGGATCGGAGGCTGCTCACTCTTGCGGTATTGCATTGAAACATCACTAAACCGACTGGATACAATTTGATTATTCCTGCCCGCTCACGACGATCCCTAATAAAAATGAATCGCGTGATTAGTAGGATCTCATGGCATTCACATGCTGTCAATTCAGATTCGTCACTGATTGGTTGAATCGTAACTTTCGAGAAATATCATATTCCGGAAAGACTTCCTGGTGGATGTTGAATGTTAATTGATTTCAAGATAGGTACCTACCTACTACCTACCTACCTACCTACCTAGATAGGTTATTAGTAGTAGTAGCGTTGATTGTCGGAAAATAATTTACAACAAGTATTCGTCTAACCCAGGACCAGAGCTTGCATCTTGAACTTATTCCCGCCTACCTACCTACCTAGATATGGGGTACGTCCGAGGCTGGCCAAGCTCAGTCTCGCACCCAAACCTACACGTACTACCCCACAGAAAGCCTGAATCTGCACACGCTTTGGCCCAGATCTATGCTAGTAATTCACCCCACCAAAGCATTCACAAGTTCCAACGACGTCTAACCCAAACACCCAAGCAAGTTCATCACCAATATCCCGCCCACCCCCATCTCCCCTACCCAACCTCCCGACCGACAATACGCCATGTCCGATAGACCCTCACACCGAGGTGGCCGCGGCCAAGGATCACATCCTCGAGGTGGACGCGGAGGCGGTCGCGGAGGAGGCGCGGGAGGCGCTCAGCAGGAGCGCGAGAGACCCAAGAAGGAGAACATCCTTGACTTGGGCAAGTACATGGATAAGCAGATCACCGTCAAGTTTAACGGTGGCCGTGAGGGTACGTCCGCTCGAGTCGTGTCTGCACCATCAAGGCAAAGTGCTAACTAACTCTTTGTGCAGTCAAGGGCACGCTGAAGGGCTATGACGCTCTCATGAACCTGGTTCTAGATGATGTGCATGAGGTTGTTCGAGGTATGCCACGCGACTACACATGCGCATTCTTCTTTCTCCCTCCATTACTCTCGCACTTTGAGTGCTTCTGTAGCTGACACCATCATCACAGACGACGAAGGCAACGAGTCTACTCGATCCCTCGGTCTTGTCGTTGTACGAGGCACCCTCCTTGTTCTTGTCAGCCCCGTCGACGGCAGTGAAGAAATTGCCAACCCTTTTGTCCAACCCGAGGATGACTGAAGAGACAAACACAAGCGGACTGGAAATGAACATCATGACGATACCCAGTGAAGAGTAAAGTGCCTGATTGAGTGCCGGCCACAAAATATGCAGCCCTGTCAAGGCTCGACGACTCAAAGAAAGAGATTGAGCAATTACTTAGACTAGACTGCCTTCTCCAAGCATGCCATTCTGGATCATGTATGGCTCATAAACGGCCGTGTGGTACAAATCCACTGGGCTTCAATTGCACATTACCACGTCACCAGCCGGATTCAATATCTTATATTCAAAGCAATAGACTATGTTAATAAAGCAAAGCTGTATGCATCTGGCTGAACCTTTTGCCCTACACAAACTTCTGATATATCCGAATCCCTGCTCTATAGCGATCAATCATGACTCAGAATGAGGGTGGCCCATAATGATCCAAGGCTGCACTCTTCCAATATAGTAATCAAAGCGTCGACCCAAGCTCTGTCGTAAGATGTGGTATCAGAAGCCTCGTCCTGACTTGCTCCCTTTCACAAGTTCACCAAATGTGTTCGCCAGCATCTTCTTAAGCTCCTTGTAGCTCACAAGGAAGCTGGTCTGTTCGTCTCGACTTGTCAGACAGATCCTCTCGTCTGATCCAATATCTAGCTTGTTCATGCATCGGAGCATGTGTCCCATGTCCAGGACAGGTTTGCCGTTGTTGTCGACTTGATGGAAAACGTAGTCTCTGAACAGCTTGAGCATGTAGCGTTCGCCATTCTCAGCCCACGCTCGATCCCCCTCAAATTCAGGTCGTTCGTTGATGGTTGCGAGTTTCATCATCAGTCTCGCAGCCCTTCCGTTCTCGATCTCCCGCATCACGTCGGTATTGGCCTTGTCTAGAGCTTGCAGATTCTGGTCGAATGTGAAAGTAATTCGCCCGGCGATTCCGCGTACAAACTCCTCAATACCTTTCTGCGCAGGAGGCTGCTGGGGTGTGAGAAGCCATAAGATAGTGTCTCTAATCTCCACGGAATATGCCCTGGACATCTGTTCCAACGACACTTGGTAGTTGGTCAGGTGTACTGGCAACGTGTTGGTTGTCAAGCAAAGCAGCAAACGTCCGAATTGAATAAAGTCTTCTTGCTGGAGTTCCTGGATCGATCGGTGTGCATCATACTGCACAACATCGAGGATGGAGCATGCACTGAGACGAATTCGGTTTTTATGAGTCAATATGATCTTGCTCGGATCAATGCAACGTGCTGCCAAATTGTTGGAATGGATAGCTTGGAGAGCATTGGCGATCTGTGAGATGTAGACCCAGAGGACGTTTTCAGCAACAGGGTTTTTCGCTTGGAAACGATTACCATGAGTAGTACTTGGAGTTAAGTGAGCCTCAACAAGTGTCTTGGAGAGAGGGTAGTAGTCTTGCACAAAAACGAGCGAACTATCTCCAAAGGCACGCGTCGTAAATGCATCGATGATAGTAACCACGCTGCCGCTGTTGACACGTCGCCATTCTTTCACAAGCTTGATTGCTTGTTCGTTTGTTAACCGGTAACCTTCGAGCCGCCTCAAACAGTAAAGGTTGCCTGTCTTGGTTGCCGTAGCTTTATAGACCCAGCTTGGGTAGCCAAAGATATTAGCATTTTTTCGATGGGTCGTGTCCAATGGCACCAGGTTGTGGTAGTTATCGAGTTGCGGTAGTTGAGAGTTGGGGAGGACTTGGCCGGCTGCCTCAAGCTTCCGGGCAATCTCTTCGCGCTCCTTCTCAGGCAGGAAGAAGTCGTGCGGTACACGATGATAGGGCATTAGATCATCTCGATGAGGAGCCACCGGGAAATATAAATGGTGTTGGAGTGGCTGGACGGGCGTTGCAAAAGCGTTCTGTGCTTGAAAGTAACCTGGCCCGTGGCCACCGAGCGTTGGGTCTTCTGCGTAAGGGTTAAATTGAGGAGTGGCGAGGCCTTGATTCACGGTAAATGGATCATATGAGATCCCGCTGTCTTGAGCGGAGCCATTCGTCGCAGTCTACCTCATCAGCATTGTCTCAGCATGTGGCGTGATCATGTCTCACCGTAGTGTTGATATCAAAAGTAGGTGTGAATTCGCGGGCAGACGCAGGATTGAAGAGGCTACTATCGCTATCTTGCAGGCCCACGGGGGTGGCAGCTTCGTATAAGATTAGTCAAGAATTATAAGGAAGCACAAGGTTTCGTACAGCCTAACCCACGTGGAGTAAATGCGGGAGCGCTTGCAGCCTGTGAAGAGAATGTCGGCTTCTTGCTGCCTATGCTGGCGGGTGTGAACGAGGGCGAGTCGACGTTTAGTGATTTTTTTGATCTGGATTTGTTGCTGTCAGCCATACTGTGGGATCAATGGAATATATCCATGGATTAAAGACTATAGGCCTTTTGAAGATTGACCGAAGTGTAAAGAAAGATGAGACGGCGGGATAAAAGATAGAATATGGTCAGGATGGGAGGTAGTTATGTAAGTACGGAAGACCTTGTAAGTCAATGAACAAAATATTGTATGGCTTAGAAAACCTGGAGGGAAGTCGGCAGAAAAGTCATGTGTGATAATGAAGGTAAGCATCAGCCCTTGAGCAAAAGGAAGAAGCAGGACCATAAGTAACCGCTGTCGTAGCAATGAAGCCTCTACGGGCTTGAATTGCGGCAGTTGCGACCCTTGATTGGAGTCTCTCAAATCACATTGCCAACTTAATCAGCCAACATGGGTACCTCGTAGCGACGGGTAGGGGCTTTTCTGGCTGCCATGTGTAACCTAATGAACCAAGCCAAGTCGAACTTTGACATAGCGAGCTTTCGCATGATGGACCACCAAGCACCAAATGATCATGAGCAAGATTAACCTACATATCTGAATTGGAGTTATTTTTGTTTTGATCATGGCTGAACGCGCAGCCTTGGTCTTCGTAGCGACAATGACCATAAATAAGTACGTTCCGGCACAAGGTATCTTTATTCTCTGAAAACGCCCAAGTCAGTGTTTGTTTAGAATGGAGGGTAGACGGGGTGTGTCTATGATCCGAAGGGCAAACGAACCGCGTCCCTTGGGCCTCGGAGACCCGACCTGGCGTCGTAGATCGGCCGGTTGATACCGCGATGTCGCCATGGTCAGTAGTATATAGTGTTGAAGATAGTGCAGCCCCTTGGCCGAGTTTACGACGTCTACACGCAAGGATGCTGTGTTAGCAGAGAGCAGAAAGCAACGGCAGTCTTGCACGAAGAACAAAGCCGACGGGATCTAGACTGAGTACTGACAAAGACAGCACCTACTTGACTCTGACAAGCATCTCCCATGGTTCAATGGCTCGAGGCGACTGGCCGCCCATGGAGGAACGAGACGGACGGCGGGGTTTCAACGGCGCTGCTAACCGGAGCAGCGAAGAAGTCGAATAGAGCGCAGGAAGCCAACGGCCGTGTTCGGGAGAAACTAGGCGCGGGCCGTCGCCTCTTGTAGCGGTAACAAGCAGTTGCGAGGTCGGGGGAGAAGACGAGAGGTAGGTGAGGTTAGGTGTGTAGGAGTTGGACAAGTGTGGATGTGGGCGGTGGGGGGCACTTTTGGTGGAGGGACTGGCGCGCAAGACGACCTACCTATTGACCAGCGAGACAGGACAGTCAGTTCGCGAGTCTTGGTTCCAAGCAGCGCGCTTCAGAGTATCTCTCCCGCAGAATTGATATGCAAAGATACATGCAACGTTCCCCCCGCGGCATGACGCCAACCTGAACCCAGCTTGTTCCCATTACCTTAGTGCCAGGCCGAAGAATAGCCAACCCAACGGGTTTAATCTTGGTAGTAGAGGTACTAATGTATTATTCTGTACCCCATACTGATAAGCCAAGCTCTGACGCGCTCCGATGCCATCATTCCTCCATCTCGTCTAGCTCTCTTAACAATCCCCAAGGATCATTAACACGAGACCCAAGTCATGGCAACAATTATCCCATCCATACCTCAGGAACATTCAACTACCTGTTTAAAGAGTGCATAAATCCAATCAACAATTAGCACCCAGGGCAACCTTCAATAGGTACACTTGATCTGCAGATCCGGAACCTTCTTTCTCGTCTTGTGTAAGAACAGCGTGGGGTCACCGCCACGACCGAAACGCAAATCGCATCTTTTCCTCCCACGTACAACAGTTGCAAAAACTAGAACTTCACACATAAGCTTGCGGCTCAAGCTCACGAAACGACTTTGTTTACGGCCAAGGTCAAGGTGGCTGGAGGGATATCACAACGATAGCATGGACGAAAGTGAAATCGACTTGGGACAGCTGTCCTCTACTCAGCAAGAGGCCCTCAACCAATACACTCAAGTTACAAATCAAGAAGTTAACGAAGCCATTCCGCTTCTAAGCCGATCAGAATGGAACGTTCAGGTATGCATTTTAGTTCAACATACAGTTCTGGATATTCTAACGCTGGCTCGCAGATCGCAATCGCCAAGTTCTTCGATGGTGAAACGGCCGACCCAATAGCTGCAGCGCAGCAAGAAATCCCTCGAGCGACAGCACGGCATGAAAATCTGCAAGAGAGTCTCTTCCATGAGGCAGCGCGTCCCTCCCGTGCCTCACCACGCCAGCGCACTGATCTAGCGCCACGAATCGTTCCCCAAAACTCGGTCACAAATCGGGCTCCCTGGCTTCTGGGTCTGCTTCTAACACCTTTCAGCCTGGGATGGAGGGCTGCCTCAACACTCTTTCGAACCCTGATATATGCGTTATCGTTCCTACCCGCATCAATTCGACCGCGTGCTGTAACAAGCAGAATATCAACCGGCTTCAGGGGTACCAATGGCCGACGGCCTCTAATGCCACGGGATACAGCCTCGAGATTTAAGAGAGAATTCGAGGAAGAATATGGGGAGAGCGATTTACCGTTCTTCGAGGGCGGTGTCGCTCAGGCGCACGACCAAGCTAAGAAGGATCTCAAGTTCATGCTTGTGGTAATATTGTCTCCCGAGCATGATGATACCGAATCCTTTGTCAAGGAGACTTTACTTTCACCAGAAGTGGTCGCTTTCATCAAGGACCCTTCCAATAATATTCTACTTTGGGGGGGCAACGTGCTCGACTCTGAAGCTTACCAGGTAGCTCAGGAGTATATCTGTACCAAATTTCCTTTCTCAGCATTGGTTTGTCTTACGCCAAAGGAGGGCAGCACTCGTATGGGGATTGTCAAGCGTCTTGTTGGGCCCATGCCTTCGGCCACTTACCTTTCTGAAATTCGGGCAGCTATCGAAAAGTATGGCGCCGACCTTGACGGAGTGCGAGCTGAGCGAACAGCTCAGGAAGTCACAAGAAATCTACGAACCGAACAAGATTCAGCCTACGAGCGATCCCTTGCTATTGACCGCGAGCGTGCTCGGCAAAAGAAGGAAGCAGCAGCGGCCGCAGCCGCAGCAGAAAAACGCGCCCTGGAAGAAGCGAATGCGGCGGCAATACTTGAAGAGAAGCGCGGGAAATGGAAAGCATGGAGAGCTACAACGATTGTGGCCGAACCGCCGACCAGCGAGAAGAATGTTGTGCGAGTCGCTCTTAAGATGCCCGAGGAATCAGGCATTGGCCGAATCGTGCGCCGTTTCCCCCAAGATGCATCTCTGGAAGACATGTATGCCTTTGTGGAGTGCTATAGCGTTCTCCACCAAGACGACGCAGCGGTAGATGACAGGCCGGAAGATTACGAGCACGAGTACAAGTTCAGAATTGCCTCGATCTTGCCCAGGGAGGTGTACGAGCCCAGCACGACGGTGACAATGGGAGAGAAAATCGGAAGGTCAGGAAATCTGATTGTGGAATACGTCTCACTGGACTCGGAAGATGAGTCGGACGACGACGTTGATGATGAAGATGAGGAGACGGAAGCTGTTCAGTAGAAAAGGCTGTGAGGCGCTAACAGGATCCTTGTCACCTGTTGATGTTGAGCTTCTACGAAGCAGTCCAAGATGTCAGCTTCTGATAAGAATTAGATGCGGTCGGCAAAGAAAACTCTCAGTATGTTACTGGCAACATCAACCGTGCCGCTTGGTATTAAATGCTGGTTTACATGTTGCACTGATCCAAGTAAATTGCCGAAAGGGCGACAAAGGTAGGTCACCTTTATTGGATTTGCACAACTCGAAGTGTACTACAACCTGGTTGATAAGTCACGGCAATATCCTTGTCATTCAAGTATGGGGAATATGGTGCTTCGACGACGGTATTGCAAAACATGATAGTCTATACACTTCAAGTTCAACCTGTAACGACCGATCTATCCATCCTGCCATCCTATACTGTACCCCAAAAACAGCGCCCGTTTTTGAGAAGACTTGACCGGTGGCTTACTGGCTATTTTGAGTACCTATATAGCAGAGGTAGTAATCTAGCTAAACGAGGGATACAAAATACTAGTTCGTAGTGGAGATAGCCTTGCATATGGCGCTTCTGCATGATATCGAAAATGACACGCGTTATGGAGATGTTCAAGAATTGTGACAAGTCTCAAGGTAAAGCCAAGACGCGATTGTCACTCGTGTTACCCGGCGGCGATGCCCAGGGAGGGGTTGATTGCGTAGGGTGATGTGGCTGTGCAACTGAGGCCTCTTTAGAATGATGAAAAAGATGAAGGAATCCCTCGACAATTGATTGACTTGGTTCAATGTCAAGGCTCGCAGTTTCGATTTGATTCACAAACGCAGGTTTCAACACACTTTCTTTAGCTTCCCCATATGTTTCTCCTTGAGTTGGAAAAGGACCCTGCAAATCGTTGAGCATTAACAGCCTAAGCCCGGGCAGCTTTAAGCCCAACAAGTGGGTGACGCACGGGGCGGCATTAGCGAGCGGCGCATCACGGACCCTTTGACAAGTCCGAACGACCTCGAAATCAATAAACACAAGCAATAACAAGGAAAGAAGAAGAAGGAGAAGGCATCGAGAGACGATAAAGCGGTTACAACATAGTGATTTGCGCTGTTGTTCTTCCCGCTGCAGCACCCATCAACTGTTCAACTCTTCTCACTCATCCATAAGTCTCCAGGGATCAATACCCTTGCTACTCCCAGACAACGGCGCCAATCATTAGACACTTGCTCCAATCCAACATCGTCAGCTCTGCGAAACAAATTAAATCAACCAACACCACCGTTCGTTTCTGAAACTACGAGAGCATTGGATTGGATGCTCGGCGCCTTCCCATTTGGGCCTTAATTTCTCTGCATCGTTTTTTAGATATCGCATCGAATCTCTATCTCTTCAACATCGATTCGTTGTCTCACCGTCACATCTAGGCAACATCTCGTCGCCCGCCTCCTGTCCACAAGTACCCGATTACCATACCCAAAAAGCCGCTCGCTGCGGCGCAAGGCCCCGACGCAGTCATGAAATCTATGAAGGGTCTCGGTATGAGCAAGATGCTCGGAAGCATCAGAAAGAAAGCAAGCAATGTTTCGAATCGTACGTGTCTATGCACGCGAGCAGCCTTGCGATTCGCATAGGCTCAAGCGGCGCAAAGCAAACACTGAACCCGTACTGACATTTACAGGAACATCCGACGGACCCTCCGGAACATCACCATCAGGGACGACGCCCGCTGGCTCGCCTGAGGCTACAGCTCATAATAGTGTGGTATGCTACCGAATTATCGCGCAATCTTGCGAAACCACCCGCGTCGTCTAGTCATTGCTGACTGGACCTAGAAAGCATTCTGCGAGTCTGGAGGAAAGGCCAAGGTAATACACCTCCAGTCGTTACACTGCCTCTTGCAAAGCATTCTCGCTAACCTCATGCGTTTCTGTGAAACAGCAAGATGAGGTCCTTTTCCTCCCTCCTATCGTCGACGCCGCCGAGTCCTCTCCCGCCGCTGCCGCAGAATGCGCGCGCTTGATCCGCAAGTACCTGTCAAAAGACTACTTTTCAAAACCATCATGGCAATACAATGCAGTCATGCTGCTACGCATCCTGACCGACAACCCCGGTCCGACCTTTACGCGAAACTTGGACCAGAAATTCGTCGATACGGTGCGCTCGCTCCTCAAGCACTTGAGAGATCCTAGCGTCCGCCAGATCGTGATGGAAACTCTCGATGACTTCCAGCACTCTAAAGCATACGACGAGAACTTAACGTTACTTATCTCAATGTGGCAGAAGGAGAAGGAAGAAGCTTACAAGAACTATGGCGTATGTTTACAAGATTCACATGTGGAAGCGAGCCGGACTAATACAAGCTCTCGCAGGGACCACAACAACCGATGATGTCGCCAGGCGGCTACAATACTTCTCCTCCTGCCCAAAACCCGCACTCCCAAAATTACTTTGCTAGACACCATACAAACAAGCGACTACCCGACCCCATCGAACTCGCTAGCCGACTTGAAGAAGCCCGAACGTCGGCCAAGCTCCTTGAGCAGGTTGTTATGAATACACCTCCCAGCGAGATTCTCGACAATGATCTCATTAAGGAATTCGCCGATCGGTGCTCGAGCGCCTCTCGTAGTATTCAGGGTTACATGACATCCGAAGATCCCACACCCGACAACGATACAATGGAGAACCTTATCGACACCAACGAGCAGTTGCAGACTGCGCTTAACCAACATAAGCGCGCTGTCCTCAGCGCCCGTAAACAGCTGGGTCTTAACGAAGGCACCGACTCCCAATCGCCGAGTGTGACCCCTCAGCTTCAGCCCCAACAACAGCCAGAGTCTCAGTTCCAGGCCAATGGAACTAATACTGACCATTATTTCCCCAATGCGTCCTCTTCAAGTTCTGGCCACAACAACGGAAAGGGCAAAGAGACACAGTCTTACTCGCCCCCCTCAGGTCCTCCACCGAAGGCAGGTGAAGGAAGTACAAGCCGGCCTTACGATGAATCTGCCGAGAACCCATTCGCAGACCCTCAACCAGGCGGTTCTGCCCCCACGGTGGTGGCGTACCAGTATTCTGAGGAACAGCGTCTTGGTGCTGAACCCTTTCACCCTGGCTTTAGGCCAACAGAAAGTTATCTAGGCCGCCAGGACAGCGCCATTGGCAAGGTTCATATGCACGGCGCCGGTGCTTCAACCCCATCAGCCCAACCACCTGCACAGCAACGACTCGACGAGGTCTCGGATGACGATGACATCTACGATGCACCTAGCGGCCCCCCGCCTAAGAGTAAGGAGCCCATGTACCGATATTAATGGGGAGTTGAGGTGTGAGACGACCGGCCTGGTAACAGTTCTCAAAATATGCGTTCCGTTTATCGAATTTGCTAGAGTATGCCGCATTGCTTTATTTCAAGATATCAATGGTTCGGGCCGGGGAAGCCCCAGGTCAGTGAGAAGACGGATGCCTCTGTTGAATGGTGGATGTTTTATTTCATTTTGGGTAGGCATACCTTGGTACGGCCGTGCATGCATGAATGGGCTGGCACGGCGAAAGGCAGATTCCCATAGCGTTGTCTTCTGTTGTGTTACACCTAATGTGTTATTCGGGGCTAGAGCATCAATACCGTCTTCGGCCTTTAAAGGCGTTTCACCAGTAGTGCAATTGTCTTTATCGAGGTCCATTCGCTTTGCCCACATGAGTGGTTTCTAACAATCTAACAACCACTGGTTATATCAGTGCGACAAGGAGAGGATACATGTTTCAACCCAATGATCCCCAAGATTGAAGGTATTTCCACGTGTAGATTGCAACACCCACTGAAGTAAAAGGTACCTGGGTGTCAAAGAGTAGTACAACCATCATTCCCGACTCATTGTTGGTTCACGGTCAATGTGAATGTTCCTAACAATCCAGCAGGTCGGAGTGTTAGAGACGAGCAACAACAGGTTTCAAGCTTGGTCGGACAAAAATAGAGGGCTATGCATGTCTTATTAGGGTTCACTGCAGATGCAGGTCTCATGGCCCCAGTGCCGGACTCGACAGCGTGGCCAAGGTCTCATTATCGTTTGTGAAGGTCGTACCGATGGGATCAAGAAGATGGAGACGGCAAATGGTGACTGGCCCAGCCAGCAGAACTGCGTTAAGACGATATTATTTAGTGTTGAGAAACAGAAAAGCATTGGGTTTGCTTAGATACTCCGAAGCACTAGGCGATATGGGGTGGAGATATATTTCTCTACGTAGTTGAGGGCGAATCGATCCTTCGTCTTTCTTTCTTCTTTAGAACAAGCAATTATGTTTTCTTGTTTGTTTGCCGTTTGACATGATGTGGTGGTTGCAATCGATCGTCCAGAGTCCCGGCCCATCTATGTGCTCCGCCGATTCTCCTTCGGCTGCAGACCTTGACAGACTGGACCTTCCGGGATCGATGCGGTACTGTACAGTACAGTACAGTACAGTAGGTTGTTGTCAGGAGCCCCTGTCAAGATTCCCAGGATCTTGGGCTGCTAATAGACGTTGTGATTGCCGTTCTCGACACGGCGACTAGTGGATGTAACCCTGACCAGCGTCTACCGAACCAGTCGCATTTAACGGCGCCCAACACATAACGCAACCCCTGTCCACTCACCTGCAGCATGCAGTTTTCAGCTTGAACAATATGATAGAATGGGTTTTCTGTCGCGAAGTGAGATGATGATGATGATGATGACAGAGTATCGGAAAAAACGAAGCCAGAAGCAACGCGGCTTCATCCATCACACCATGTTGCTGATCATTGATACAAGCGAAAGGGGACAGCCCATGCCATGGTGGAATTTTGCTGACGTTTCAAGAGACTCAGCCCTGGGTGATAAACGCAGATGCAAGTGATACGGTGGACATTCGAGAGGTATGATGAATACACAAATCTGCTCGTGGCCCGTTGTGCCCCGCTGGCTGATGGGACACGAGAAGGAGGAAATGGAGGCGGGCATGCATGGGTGCGCCGAATCGCAAGTTGTTGATAATAATATGTCCCTAGCTTAGTTACTAGGTATCTCGGGACATAAGCAAGAGGGCGAGTCAAATGTCAAGGATTGCAGCGACCAACCCGTCTTGGTTTATTAGACGCGTGTGTGTGAGACGAAGCTATACCCAGTATCTGGAGTGTTAAGAAACTTGGGCTTGTTTCGAGTAAATGAGTTACCCGTGCTGAAAGAGGAAATTACCTACCTGTCTGTTAACCCCATGCTTCCTTCCAGAATAATACCTACCTACCCAGGACCGCACCGATCTCAATCTTGTTTACAAGGGAGGATTAATAAGGCCTGCTATATTACCGCACATACCTTTCCTGAGAAAAAGCACCGTTAAAGGTATCAGGGAAGGTAAAGTGAGTTAGTACTAGGTAAATATCACATGACAGCTACCATTAGTACTTACAGTAAGGAGGATATCTTGGTGAGTATCCGTGGCGGCCACTAGGAAGGATAACTCGCCAACACACACATACGAACTTGTTAACGATGCATTGCATGTGTATTGACATCCAGCCAGTCGCCAAGCCAAGAGTACCAACAACATGATATCTTTGGCAAGGAAAAGGCTTGCTGCCGACGGAATTCCGTTGAGGACGGTTCATGCAGGGCATCAAACTGGTGGGTGAATCGGGTATATTTGGAATGTTGATCCTGACATGGGCCAGATTGGGTTTGTTCAGACATTGTCCTTGACATTGACATTGACATCGACATAAACATCAGCAAGGATCTCGGAGGAATGCGACACGATGCGACTGACTGTTCAAGTTCCCCCCCTGTTCCCCGCCGCGCGCCGCACCGTGGTCTGGGGCGTCTCAGTGCCAGCGATTGGTTCTGCGTCGAGGCGCCATGAGGGGCCACCGTTCCCTCCAGCTGGGTCCCCGTTTTACCGTTTTGGGTCAATCTTGCGAACGACACTCAAGCCTTGACTTTCTGCTTGTACGACGACTAAGATGGACGGAATCGGGAGGTGCGTGCCCGCTCACGATACCACAAATCATTCCACTCGGTTCGCCTATGCCACAGGCTACAGCAAGCTTGCTCTCTCCCATGAGTTGAAGATTGGACCTAATTCGACTGGATTGAGCTGGACTCGCTCGACTGGACTGATTTGCTTGTGTACGCAGCATTTCTTGACATCTGCATTATGCTTCTCTCGATTCGACTCGATACAACACGAGTTACAGCAAGCATCGTGCTTCACTTATTTCTCGGCCTGCCCCCCCGCTCAACGGCCGAGATTGTCTTGTAATGCCCGTCCCTGTTTGCATTTTCTCAAGATGGTTGAGTGACGGCTTGAGGCTCTCTCCCCAATACGACCCATTCTCTTTACAGAATGACGCATCATGCTCATACACACTATCACACGACTCTTTCTTTCATGTACTCGCTGCACTGTACCTGATGTCGTTTTACCCACCATGTCTCTACCTTGAGTACTTTATTCGTCCAAAGGCTTTAGCCATCTCCGTCCTCATATTGTCATAATCAAGAGCTGGCTCTGGCTCTGGCTGTTGCCGTTGTTATGGCTCGAGCTTTGGTCTGTCACCTCCCCAACTTGGACTAGAACACCCTTGTTTCTCCTTCATCTACACTTCGCGTCTTTGCTTGCTTTAGCTTCCTCTCCACATGCAATTTACCCATGTTTTGCTACATCGTTTTCGCTTCAGAAGCTCAATTATCTCCACATATCCATACATCCACCCTGAGTGACTGACTCTTTAGTCACTCAAACTGTCTCGAGATATCCCAGCTCCTGCCTGTAATTGTTTTACATTCTTGCTTTTGTCTGTGGCATGGCCGGGTGTGTCCTCTTCCTCAGTTTCTAGTCAACCCTTTCCCCTTCACGATCCTTCCATCTCACTCAACCCAACATAACTTATTATATTATTATCCTCCTTCTTTTGATCAAAGGACATGTACATACATAGATGATCCTGGTGACCATCTCTCCACCCCTCCCCGTTCTGCTTCCAAATCCCAGCAAACTAACCCTGCTATGGTTCCGTCTTGTTGGAACCGCCTCGAGGACCCATCCCTCCATGTCGAGCGAGGGTTTTTGTCAATTCCTAACCCGCATGAGGCTTGACCGTCTTCCATTCTTCGTTACTTTCACCTCAACTAGTCTAGTGTCATAAAACAAGGAAGTAGAGTTTACGCCCGGTACTCATTCCCGAGCTGCCATATTAGGTCTTAGGTGGACGACTTATACATAGCCAAAGCAACCTCCCACCTGTCAATTCTTTAATAATAAACCGCAGTTCCGAATCAATTTCCTCTTTGCCAAACCTACCATTTCGGCTGTTTTACTCTTAACCAGGCTGGTTTGTCTTATCATGCTCTCTACAACCGAGTTGTTGGTTTCTCGACCCCCCATCACTCTATCGTACTCTGTACCACCAAGTCGGTCTTGCTTCTCATTCAAATCACCCAATTCCTCCATTTGTATGGACACTTCCACCAGGATACTACCTTCGCCAAGCCTATCCTTGAACTGCCTCAGCTCAGAACTTATCGCCCTCATTTTCGAACAGGTATGTCACAAAATTCACAATGGAGTGGACATGAGTGCAATTCTAATTTTCCATCTGATAGCTTCGGGATCTAGATTCGCATGCCCTCACGTCTGTGCGTCTAGTTTCAAAGCGGCTCGACGCCATCGCTGCACCTATCGCATACCGATTTCTGACCCTGAATGAGGCTCTTGTCGCACCAGATGCTGAGAGAAGACATCCTGATGTATTCCGCCATATCTCCAATCTCACGAACCATGTCATAATACCGAGCAATTTGAACTCCACCGGTATCAACAGCTTATTATCCTGCATCAAGCGATTGAAGTCTGTCCGGTACTGATGCCCATTCCCGGATACCCCGTTAGTTTACTGACAATCTTGACCATAGATGGCGATATGTGGATGGCGACGTCCCTGTCACAGGACTATGGCTGCCTTCATGTCTTCGCCGTTTACACAACTGTGATCCGAATAGTACGCAGCTACATATCGAAAATCTTCCTCTACGACGAGAATACGAGAACAATTTGTTGGAAACATTCATTCGATCAATTCCTGCCGAGCTATTGACATCATTGAAGCTTGCCAACTCAACCCCGGTCCTGTCAACTCGGCTGAACTCGCTGAAGCAACTCGTGGTTCAAGCTCGGCAACTCGCCACATTGTGCTACGAAGATCGTGGCCAAGGCACATGCTTCAACTTCTCTCCCGGAGAAAAATTATCACCAATCAACAACTTATTGTTACGATCGTATGACTGGCAGCACACAGCTGAGGACGTCGCAGAACATTGGGACTTCTCTGGGATACAATCCCTTGAATTGATCTCGGTGCCTATTTTCAATTTTCTAAAGTCAGTATGCCTCCAAGACTTTTCTGGGCTTCATACTCTGCATGCGGAGGATTACAGCGCCCATTTATCGGATAAGAGAGAAGACGCCACCGTTGCTTTGAACGTGTTGATAAAGGACCACATCAAAGCACTTGAGGTGTTAAATATTACTTGCCATACCCAATTGTTTCAGCTGGATGCCATCGCAGCACACCGGAATTCGTTACAAGTTTTGCGATTCAGAGATCATGTCGGGTTTTCTGAAGACGATCAAAGATGTCCAACACTCCCTCCAAGTGGTCTGGCTGGTCTTGGTCAGCAGCTGAAGTTCGTTCACACACTCGAGCTCGACCTGGACACACGGCTATGCGACCCCTTCACCTTTCTCCGAGCTGTGTGTGCCTTTCCAGCAGTGCACACGCTCACACTACATGTTCAGACCATGATTCAACCTTTGGACGAGGTGGCTCCAGGAATTGATCGGGATTACGAGGCGGCGATGAAAACATTCCAGCTCCTCGTACAAGAAAAGCAACGATTAGGTGTTTGTACTCCCTGGAAGCACATTGCCGTCAATGTGGGGGGTTGGAAGCGAGTGATGATCCGCAGGCTGGGCGGTATATGGCGACGAAGAAATAACATGGGTATATACGCTGAGAGGTGCTTTGTCCTCGAGCGAGATACACAGAGTGGAAGAATAGCGGTTCATGAGGAGGTTTGTGCTGAGCCCACGAGTCATGGAGGGAGCCCAAGCCCCTGAGGGCATCAGTTCGGCGCGTTTCAGAGATCACCTACGTGATACCTTCGCCAGTCAGGTATTGGAGCACCACCGCTATATTGCTTTCTCATGTGTCTGGCATGCCCACAGGCGCCATGAAGATCTACAGCTTTATTCTTGCCACAAATAAAGGCATAAGCAAGCCCTTTGCGAAATTGCGACAACGCGCTTGAGCCCGGCCACCAGTCAAAACAGCTCAGGATGAAAGCCCACGCCACCAACAAATATTATAATTAGATACTTCTACTCGACAAAGCGTTTAGATCCAATAACGAGAAAAATGATATAACGAATACAAAACACCTACTGTTATCTGGTTCGTGCCACATCATACATCATGTGTATTTCCAGTCAAGTTTTGTCTTTTGCAGTTTTGACTCATGGAGTCGCCTTTGAGCCGTGCGTATTATGATGAATGCATGTATGCATTACTGGATATTAATTGCCTGGGCATTGCCAAAGCTCTGATTTATTGTAACAGTTACAGTTGTCCAAGTCGTTAAGAGTCTGCTCCCTAGTCATGTACAATGTCTGTTATTGAAGTCCACGTACTCTTCTGCGCCGCTCTTTTGGCACACCAACTTATGCGGTATCACGGGGCGTCTCATCCGTTTCAAGTATTTTACAGAACTGTATCAAACGCTAGTTCATCCTGGTATAGTCACATAGCTTCCAGTGGGATATTGGACAAGATGGCAGTGTTCACCTCACGGTGTCAAACTTCATTTCTTCTAGACGATACAGTGAAGAGCAATCGCAAACTGCACGATCATTCCAACGACACCTTCTCACCTGGGAATAACTAGATCTACATCATCACTATTATTTCCAACAAAATGGATCATATACTCTGTACAACTTTCTGCAGCGACTGCATCATGCTGCTCGAGGATCTAGTGGCCAGTAGTGTCAATGATGTACACAACGTCGCGTTGTAGCACGCGTGGACAACTTCAATTACCTAATAGGATTGTAAAGTTATACTTGAACTATCTCTGGAAAATACAGGGCGGAACTAACTCTCTCGCCTGATATCATGGCGGCAATTCGTTGAACAGTCTTCGCATCATGTTAAGTAGTCGCGCCATTTAAGTCGAACGTACTTTAAGGTAAACTTTCATCCTCTATACTATACCATACTACACAGGTCCCTTAATAACACTTTGTCTAAGTTTCATGTATTGTGATCTTGGGAAATAGGGTGTGGTCGCGACTGTGACAAACAGTGTAACTAATCAAGGACTCTTCGCAGCATCGCGTAATTCACCTATGACCACTACAATAATCACATGTGAGGAATAAAGATTTGCTAAAGTAAACTCTTATAGCAGTGTGCTCTCATACATATGGCGTTGTGCATTGAATGCCATTCGTGCTGACAGGCTTCCTCTAAAGCAAGGCATATTACATGACACGACCAACGACCACTGGAGACCTCATACTGCAGTTTTAATACTAAGAAACAACGTTATCGTTGGCATGCCTCAATCATATACTCAATCAGACTCTGGAACACCTGAACTCATCGCACCTGTTCCAGCGGTGGTGACACAACGCCGCCTTCGGAACTCCAGCGACCTGCCAATCAAACAAAGAAGGCCTTTGCATGCTGACACGCGTCTACGCAGGCCACTGTCGCTCAATAGTGTTACGATGTCCTTGCTTGTCATTTCCAGTGACATCACTGCTATAGCCCTCGTCTTGCATTGACCATACACGATTAAGCCTATCAAGTATCGCATTGCACAAATTGAAGATGATACTACAGTCCAATGTCTATGGAAGCCTAGTTAATTGTATCGTATATAGTCCAACCAAGAGAAGGCGATGAACAGACAAGCCACTAAAAGGAATTACAGCCGATAGCTCTCAAGCTACAACTAGTCGCCTTGACTAGACACCCTAACACCTAGAGTACCTCAACCGTCGGTGAGATGATAGCTGAATAGGGTAAGCTAGCGCTTCCTTGCCCCCATCTCACAATTTGGGTCCAACTAAAGACAACCCCTGTCGCATGTTGGCCCATCCCTTCTTTTCCCGTGCGGCCCTTCCCGTCCCTTCTCATCCATCAGCGATCGCCAATCAATACATCATGGTGGTTTATGGACCGCCAACCAAATATTTTCAATTCTTCGAGGCCAGCAATCCCGGGAAACAAATTCGAACCAGGCCGGTGTTTGCAGCAGAGATAAGAGCCAGATAATGTTCTCACACACAGTGTGGAGCGCCTGTCGTGCTCGCCGGCCCCCCGGCCCGGCCGCATTAGCCTCGCTAAGGTGACAAACAACACTCAAGCGAAACGTACGAAAGTGGGAACCAGGGTAGAATAAGACATGGGCTTGTGGCAAGAGGATGGTGAGGACATAGGTCCGGTATCTACGATTGATACGCTAAGCGGTTTGATGCAGGTTGCAAGTGTATATGTAGTAGTCCAAAGGGCTCACTTCGAATTTGGCCGATGAGATGGGACCAGATAGCGAGCCAGAAGAATCAAACAAAGGAATTGAGAAAAGCTGTCGAGAACAAAGGCTGAAACAATAATCAGGAGGAAATACTCGATGACAGAGACTGCTTCATGCCGGACTCGTTGATGGTGGCTCAAGATTACTCATCTCATCCAGAATCCAGAGAAGGGGCAATGACAGTAAGCCCATAGACCCCATAGACTGGATATCACGTTCCAAATAACGATCCCACACTAAGATGGACAGTGTATACGAGTATTGGCCAGTATTAATGCGCCTCTTCACAAGAGCTAGCAAAGGGTTTCTCTAGGTTTTCGCATCCCTTTTTCTATGGTTGACTTCAACCGTGGAGCAGCACCTTGACAAAGTTTCTGAAATTGTTGTGGAGCATATAAGAACTGCAGCTAAGTATAGCATGGCAGGTCGTTGGCGTGGTCGAGCCAGAGTCACAACTCGACCAACACGACAATCCCAACACTAGTTGGATACTCTGGCAACTCAGTACCGACAACCAAACGACCAGAGAACACGGAAACAGACAATTTGACTGTGACAGCCGGCTTTGGTGCATGTTATCCATGACAACCAAGTTGCCTTTACAAATTGCTGCCGACTCTTCCCAAACAATCATCTACGTAACGTGTGGAAGAACGAAGTACTATTCTTTTGCCAAGCGCAGATGATTGACACTCCCAACTGCCGAATGGATGCGCCCATTGCTTTCTCTACCATTTTAGGGTTATAGAAGTCGTTCGTCGTCGAGTCACAAATCGATCCGTCAGGTCGTCGTTGGTTGAACAGTCCGGTTCCTCAGCGACTGAACAAGAAGGATCGAGTTTGACGGGCAGGCTGTATGACCCATGACAGTTCTTGGGATTCCAATTTATTTTCAGCCTGCATAATGATGGTTTTCAAATCAGCACAAGTTCCTCCAAGGACGGGCAATAAAGAAAAATTGTTTGTCGAGCCAAGATCGAAAGAAACACTGTCAGGGCTTGCGGTGAAGGCAGGCTTTCGGGATAGCTCACCATGACGGGGAATATCCTACCGTAGCTTGGACGATTGAGCGGCTGGTCTGTTGCCCGTTGTTTCGGGCTTTGTGGCAAAGGAAGCTCGGCAAAGCTGTCCAGTCCAACCTGTGCAAACGTACGGGGCCCAGACTTCTCTTTCCAAAGCCTGCCGTAGGCAACTCGAATCACAGGGCTAAGAACCACTGCATATCCGAGCTCGTCAAAGGAAGTGCGTGGCGTCAAGTATCAGAACGAGGCAAAAAACGAAGAAGCAGGCAGCGTCCGCGGCTACCATTTGCCAGAATAGCTGTCGACGCTCGCATCCATCATCATGCTATTGCCACAAACGTCCGGCTAGCTTGTGCTCTTTGCAATTGTTGTTTCGTCCGGATCTAGAAGAAAGAGGAGACAAGGATTTATTCTCGTCCCTGGGACGAAGGCGGCGACTCCGTTGATTCTGAAAAGGGATCGAAGTTTGGTTGTGGAGTTGGAATCGTCAAAACGGCGAGTAGGAGCGAGATATTGGTTCAACAGGCAGCTTATGTCGTTGAAGTTTCAGTTACAGTTGTAGTTGTCGTTGCAGTTACTTGCACTTGGCAACGATGGACTCGTTACTTCCCGTTTTCCAATGGCACCGTCACCCCGTGACGTCCCGCCTGGCCGCCCGGAAGTGGAAAGTTTCTGGCTTGAATCGAATCTCTTTCGGTTCTTTCCACCATCAGCTTCTAGAGCAACGCCTCGTCCACCACAAGAGGGAGCAATAAACTCAGCTTGCCAGAGCACGTCCGTTTTCATTCCCGTTCGCGGAACCCCCGAGAAGCCATTCCCGCGCATCCGGACCCTTTAACCCACCGAAACAAGTATACATATTCGAACTTATCGTCATCTGCATTCCAGTGACCCCCCGACCGCTCTTTTACACGTACGCTCTCGGCCAGGTAATCTGCTTGGCAGGAAAGAGACGGACAGAAAGAAAGACGGTGAGGCTTCTGTGCACGCCCACCGAGGAAGAAGCGGCACCGATGCGTCCCGGCGGGATGGCAACGGAGTTGATGATCTGGCGGAAGGAGGGGTAAGTAAGAATAGAGGGCTCTCTAAAGTTCATGCAGAAGAAGCTTAAACCTGGTTTGATTTCCAGGATTTTGGGTATGGGCGTGTTCGAAAGCGGTGATATAATGGTGATCGCTTAAGAGGGGGGAGAATCATCAAAGGGCAGGTATCAAACAAAGTAGAGCAGAAAGAGATGGATGGTTTCTCGCGAGCAAATATTCTACGAATCCGAATTCGATAACTCGTATCTGAACCAGCTGAAAGCCAGATAGTAAACCCTCCTAAATGACATTTACAAGTCTGTCCTTGTTTATTCCTGCTTGCATTTCCAACTTTGGCAGGTTTCCTTCGCGGCCAAGTATCGAGTGTCTTCCGGTAACAAATGAGTGTCTGAGACAATATTCTCGTGTACAATCCAATGCGTGTTCCCTCTCCCTTCTTTCGGTACATGTCTTGGAGAGTCGTCACGTTCCGTCGGGACGATCCATAGTGCTTGTTCCATGGGTACCCAGCTAACTCGTGGTCTGGCACGTACAGCTTCATCTTTTCAAACCTTGATCGAGCTTCTGCGTAGCTGATTTTGCTGCAAGACCTCCCTTTCTAGCTGGGTGGGTATCAGGGTTATTTTTATTGGTATTCTATCACTTGGAAATTCTGGCACGTTCCTCGTCTAGATGCTCTTCATTCTCATAACCTCATATATTTGCTTCTACGTGCCTGTCAGTGAAACATTGCATGAACCGGCCTTTTTTCAATACACACGGATAGGGGGCCACTACAGGTAAACACAAACAATATCAACTCGACAGGTATTCTTTTGAGAAGATATTCCCCATCTTTTCGGCGAAGCATCGATTAGTGTTTCCACAAAAGCCCTCGAGTCAAACTCTGCAGTGAATAACCTCAAGGTTGCCCTTCTTGACAGCTGCAGCCACTCCGCCCATGACAACTTGTCCACATTGCAGCCACAAGACACGAGAATCTTTACATGGCGCACGAAATTGTCATGTCTCGCTTCTAATATCTGTCCTTGGCCAAGTCCAAGTCGCCTCAGTAAGGACACTTGACCCTCCAAATCGTCTCTCTGGCACTCGATCTTGACTACTCGTGCAGTTATGGTGATGTCTGTACTGTACTCCATAGCAAACACCACGAACAAACACATTATCACAGGGAGGCCGTCTCCCCGGTTCCAGTCGCAGCCAGAGTCTCCATTCGTCTTTCACCCACCGCCTTCATATTCGGGGTTCTCGTCACATCAAAACATTGATTGATTGACTTACACGCCCCCCTTCACTGTTCACATGGAGCACCCTTCGATCCGTCTCGCTTGACTCATTTTCACTCCCTCATTCTACGCCAAGTCAAGACCCATCAATAGCACAGTCCATGCAAAAGCTTACCGCCTCAATCACTTACCAGTGCCTGTGCAGTGCAATCCGATACACGCCCCCCTTCGTCACAGTCTCGACACCTGCCGGTCATTGATTGAGCCGAGCCCCTTGCTTCGAGCTACGGTAACAGGCTTGCTCTCTGTCCCCTATTATGCACACTCTTTAGTCAAGCCCTACCCTGGCCCTAACTCAAGGCGTCGTCGTCGAGCAATCCAGCAAGCAGCAGGTGAAGGACGGGCTGCAAACCGGGTCCCTGGAATTAATAAGATGCTTTACGAGAGGAGAAAGAGACTAATTACTGCGTGTAGCCGCCCCTGGATTTACCCACTGTAGTAGTGCTTTGTAGTTGCAAACAAGTGCTGACAGGAGGGTGCTTGGGGTAGAGTTGGTTAACAATAGAACTGCGTTTGTTTTTGATTGTTTGACCTTCTCGAGTAAATAGCCTTCGGCATCGGCCAACTCACGATGCCCTAGAACATGTTTCATCGTATTATTAGACTTTTAGGTAGTTGCTCGGGTCCGTGTAACAAGTGATTGATTATCACCTGTGCCTTGCGCTTCCGCTAATCGGGGCGCATCATGGTTTGTGCCTGGGACTCATCTCGTGTCGTGTCTACGTAAGTGAGCAGTTACCGTGACCGTACCGTGCCTTGGCGCAAGGATCGTACAGACCAGGATGTCTATAGTTGATAGACGTGGACCGCCGGTGCAAGGACACACTTTCCCAGGTACGAGATGTCACTAGACTGAGCTAATGTTGGCTAGTTTCAACACCATTGCAACTCATCACCAACAAACATGATCACGGAGCTCAGACCAGCTTCTCGTCTGGTCTCATATCCTGTCCCGCCCTTTCATCTCATTATTACCTGCTACTTATTCGCCTCCCAAGATCGAACATGTCTCGCATTGGGGATGCTGACCACATCAGCCAACGGTCATGTGCTCTTCCCGTTCTGCGTTCCCGCTGCGCTGCCCGCCCTGCTCTGACCTGACCAACAACATTCCATGTAGATCCCTTTTCTGTTTTTCAAAAGTCGACAGGGTATGCCCTACCAACCTGACATTACACAAGAGACAGGGATGATGGTAGTCCGGCGGAGGAAGGGATTGAGCGATGGTAAACAACCCCATTCAGAATATCACATCTATTGTCCGAGGGCTAACCTGCCGCGTCAATGTACTTCAAATGTGCTAACGGTCTGGCGATCAATAGGTAGGTACTAGACAGAGCTCTAAGAAGAGAGTTAGAGCTACAGCTAATACTGCCTTGCCTTATTATTATTACAAGATAATTAGTAGGGCTGCGGAACAACGCAGATAGAGAGGTGGTACAGACGGACCAACAGGTACTAAGGCACTAATGGAAACGACCATCTTCTATCATTGTCGTCTCAGCCAGCCATCGTCCATCCACTCAGCACTATAATGCAATGCAATAAAAATCAATTGATATGTTCAGCCGCAAGCTTCAGCTAAACTCTTGCCAACATCAGCCAGTACACATCATTTTCTCCTCCTCCTCCTTTGTTTCTCCCTTGCCCCACGCCTGTCTCCCCCCCATCCCCCCCTCCTTTCTTTACACCTCTCTCTCTTTCTCTCTCTCTTGTTGTCTTGTACGCGACTAGTCGGCTGGCTGCCCTAGCTTGTGAATCCGGATAAGAGTGAACCTGACGGATACTTGCTTTGTTAGTTACTACCTGTTCACGTTGGGTATTCGGCAAACAGGTCGTTCAAGACAAACAATGAGCCGTCCGTCTATCCGTCCGTCCTTTCTTGTCCTGTCCACTGCCCCGCTCTTCTCTTCCCTTGTCTTCTTTTCCCTTCCCTTCGGTCTTGATTGATAAGTGGATTGTACACCTCTCAACACCTTTGTTGGTCCTCTGTGTGTCTGATTGGAAAACGTTGCAGGTGCTTTTATGGGTTCTTTTCCGCTGCAACCAAACGTCCCTGTACTCCGTCAACTGTTGAATGAGGTTAGTAGCTCTGTCTAGTAGGTACTAACGTGTCTGCTCCCTGCTGTAGACGCCTCTCCCGCTTCCATGTGTTGGCCTGTGTTCAGTGTCCTGCGTCCTGTACCCCCAGCCTGTAGCCTGTCTCTCCGAACCGAAACCAAGAATCAAATTGAGGTTCAATCAAAAGTCGTCTCACCGTGTGAATCTCAATGCGGTATCTGCCGTGTACCCGCCAGAAGTCGTGCACCTAGGTAAGTATCCTTCCGCGTGTTCCCCGCCCTGCTTGTTTCCTCTTCTCTCTTCTCCTGTCGTCTGGGATCCATTTCCTCCGACTTTCACACTCCTCTGCTCATAATCTCCCCGGCTTGTTTCTGTCTCTCAACCCCCCCTTTCAAGCCCAGTCTACTATTCTGACGCTGCTTTTATGCTGTGTGGCTTGGCTTGGCTCTAGTAACACTGTTCATATTCTCCACACCGCAGTATTATCACTAGTATGTATCTCTGCCGTACCAGTTCAGCAACCACTGTTAGGCTGCGCTGCGCCTTTTGATCTTATGTTCATCATTGGGTATCTCGCTGTCAAGACCCCTGTAGCTGCTTCTGCATCTCCACTCTACCAATACTGGATGTGCAGTGCAGTCTGTGCTGTACAGACCAGGACCGAACTTAGAGACATCGGGTTCGGCCAACTGATTATGGCAAGCATCGTGCACCTCATCACATATCACATTTCACACAACGCCATCGTGTTCCTTCGATAGCATCCAGTCTTGCTGCCATATTGGAATTGGAGTTTGGGTTAGGTTTTTGACTATGACGATACTCTCATGTACACAAGCAAAACAATCAACGCTGTCGACAAAAAACTTCCACCACCGCCACATCCTTTTCTTTGCCATGCTCCCCGGCCTCGTCTCTTCTCATGGCATGTATCGCTTGATCAACACACTCTGACACTCCAACAACGTGTGGCATCTCTGTCAACGACATGGCTCATTCCCTCACTGTCCCCTAAATCACACCTCCTTTCCATCAGCACCAGTACACACTCTCTCCCTCATGCCAACCCGTGACAGTCAGTCAAGGGTCCAGCCACCTGGCCCAAATGTAGAAACGTAACAAAGCATCAATATGAATCAAAACAAAACCGTATGGTGCCGTGAGGCTATCCGTCTTTCCTGGGAACACATATTTACCGACCGATTAAAAATCAACACAGCGACTGTTCCAGTCGTTGCTTTTTCGGGCAAACCCTTCCACCCCGTAAAACGAGCAGACAGGCAAAAGGCAATGCACATAAGTCAAATTCCAAATAAGAAAAAGTCAAGCAAAACATGAAAACCGAACGGAGGGGTGGTTTGTTGCCAAACTCGCGTCTTTTTCTAGATCTTGACCCTTGTGTCCTGTATTGTTGTCGCGTTCCCCCTCCGCTTTTTGTGTGTTTTTTTTTTCTTCTCGCCATCACACTCCTGTCTCATCCCGGTCAACGAAAAATGTAGGCATAAGATCGAATTGGATAAGGTATTAAAAGCAAACAATCGTCATCAACTTGTCGGCAAGCGTTGTCGTGTGTCGTTTCGACTCTTCCCGTTGACCTGTCCGGCAGCGTCAACCTTTACTCCATCAGTCCGTCAACGGCTGGCGTCTCTTCGACCACTTGGCTGACCTGGTGCAGGTCGATTAAGCCTGTCGATCATGGTCTTGTCAATGTCGTTTTTTTCTACCAAGTTGCTTAGACTCATGATCGATGCATTTCCTCCTTGGGATTGCTGTCCCTGTCGGGCGGGGGTGGACGCACCACTTGACCCATTCTGGCCTGTCGGTGACCGCCCACCAGGTGCAGAAGTTGCATAGCTACCACTCGCTGCAGCCTGAGGCAGGGTTCCGCTCGTCGGGTTCCGCGGGCTCTGTCTCGCGCCTTGGTATGGAGGGTATCCAACACCGCCTGGGCTGCTGTGGTTGGAAAACTCGGCTGGGGATCTTCGTCGTGGGTCTTCGTCTACAGCGCTTCGTGGTGGAGGTAGTCTGTAGGCGTCATCTTGCTCCTCCGAAGTCCTACGACGCCGTCGTCCTGCAAGCTGGCTACCATCGTCCGTTCTCGCGTCTCCGTACGACGAGAAAGATTCCGTCGGGGACTGAACGGGTGCGTAATAGTTTCCTGGGGGCGGAGGAGCACTAGAATGTTGATAAGCAGCATGGGGCGGCGGCGGCGGCGGAGGATTGCCTGGTGCCAAAGGTTGACCATAGGCGCCGAATAATTGAGTTCCCGGAGGGACCCCTCCTGGAACTGCTGATACAGGTATAAAGGCTGTCGAGCTTGATGAAGAGACAGGCTGAAAAATACACTCTTGATTCATTCTAGCGCAGTTTTGACATTTCCCACCGGGAGCAGTTTGATAGCCACTGCAGCGAATCTATAAGTGGTTAGTATTATTTGAGCAATAATCGTTCGTTCCCTCAAACGCTGCATCAATTACCAACCTTTCTTTTCCTGCAGTATCGACAGGCAATTGATGTTCTTTGGCGAGGAGCTGCCTGCGCCAAGGGAGGTCCATTGCCAGGTCCCACTGGAGGGTACTCGTAAACACCGCCAGGATGATGACGGTAGCCGTTAGGTGGTGGTGGAGGGCCTGGATGGGGCTGTCCGCGATAGTAAGCATAGTAGTGATCCTGTCCATACGGCTCCTGGCCATAGGGAGGCCTGCGTTCGTCGTAGTAGCCACCTCGTTGATCTGGCGGAGGAGGAGGATAGGCTGAAGATCGAGGATCGGACTGAGGTTGCAGAGGTGGAAGGTACTGTTGAGGTTGGCCTGGTGGAGGCTGCTGGCCAGGGGGTGGGTAACCGTTGACGGCATTAGGAGATGCATATCGCGGGTCTGTAGGATAGCCACGACCCGGAGCTACAGGCGGCGGCCCGTAACCGCGAGAGTCATGGATAGAGGGCAAAGTGACTGAGGTAGCCATGGTACCTGGAGGAGCGTCGGGAGGACGCTGGGCAGTGTCTGGTGGTAGAGGATAATGTGACTGAGTTCGAGGGTGACTGTCGTCGGGGCGGCTGTGCTGGGGATACTCTTTTCGGTAGCTGTCGTCGGCCATGCTATGTTGAGACGCAAAGAGCCGCAGGCGGGCAAATACGGTCAACAGCGATAGTGCCAAATGCGTGTTGTTGTAGGTTTTCAAAGGTGCTTCTGCGAGCAAGCATTTGGTAGGGGAAATGAAAATGACCCAAGACCAAGACGGAGTGGAAAGGAAATGGTTAAGTGATTAGTCCGAGTCGTCGAGATCCTGCCCTGCCCTTTCTTGTCCAGTCGCGCGTGTCCTGGTCCCGAATGTAAAAGACCGGCGATGAACGATTGCTACAAGTCAAGAGCGAGTGAGTGAAAGAATGTCTCAACAGGAGATGACAGCAGATTCCACAAGGTCTTGGGACCGCAATCCAATGCCAGACGGAGGTGATGTTTCCCGAGAGGCGGAGGAGGATAAAAATGGTCTCTGACGTGGGCGGGAAGAGTGCGGCGGGACAGGCCGACAATTATAGCGAGGGAGGGAATGGATGGGAGGAAACTCCGATCCAATCTGATCCACTGCGTGGGAAGAGCCAGGAACCAGTGAACCACCCAACCGTAAATGGAGCCTGGGGTTTTGGGGATTGTGGATTTGCCTGAGAGACTTGGGACTGGGATTTGAGACTTGGGACCGGGACTGGGGGTGAGAAAAGGAAAAAAAAAAGTAAAAGAGGGGGCACTTCTGGGCCCTGGTTATTTTTTTTCTGGTCTTCTACCTGTCTTGTCTTGGGGTGCGGAAATAGTCAGGTGAGAGACAAAATACTCTCTCCCTCCCACTGTTTCGGCTGTCTGCAGGAGGAGATATCGCTGCTTCCTCGATACAACAGGCTTTTCTTCTTTTCTTCTTTTCTTCTTTTATCAAGGCGGCTTCGAGTGTCTTTTTTGTCTTGGTTTTTTTCTTTTTTTTCAATCTCTTTTTGCTTTCTTCTTGTTGCTTTTTCTTGGAAGACTGTGCAGCGACGAGACCTGTCTGGTAAAAAATTGCTGTTGTGATGTTGAGCCTTAGCAAGGCTGTTGTTTGTATAGAGGGAAGAGAAGGTTGAGAGTGGAGAGTTGAATATTTGAGGGACGTGGTGGTGAAGAAGAGTTAAGTTAGAAAGGCGCAGACATAACCTTCGAAAGGACCGTAGAGTTGAGGTGTGTGTGTACCTGACTGAATACCGCCTCCAGTTGTTAACACTCGACCATCCCTACCAAACTGCCTACAGCAGATGCATGCCGTTGCGGCGACAAGGAAGTGGGGAAGAGCGCGCGCCAGAAGTGCTAAGGAAAAGATGAAGGGGTGCTACTATTCATTCGGAGGGTAGGTCTAATGGGCATTGAATTTGCGAGGGTAGGTGCAGGCAGGTGCAGGTGCAGGTGCAGGTGCAGGTGCTGGCTGATGCTGGTGCTGGACAAGTGGCGGAGACCAGGGCGGGAGTAATGGGGCGGATGGGCCGGTGTCGTGCCGTTCCCAGGGAGCCGGCCCCATGGAGCCCAGCTAGCACCAAGACCACTTTGGGTACAATACAGTATGTACAGGTGCCATCTGGTTCTGTAGCCGGTGGGGTTCAAGTTGGTGCACAGCACTGTAAGCCTACTGTAGGTACTGTGCTCCAGGCCGCATGTACCTTCCCTCACCTTACTTGTGGACGAGATGAAACAACGGCTAAGCCAAGTCGAGTTTATCCATACCTCCAATGCTGAATGGAAACCAGCCGAGATTGCCCATCCAAGATGAACCATAGAACCGAATGGACTCCGTTCACCAAGCAAACACATTCTCAATTACCTACCTGCGCACTTGGTTCAACGGGCAATCAGCACAGCAGTGTGAAAATAATAAAAATGGAAAGCGTAGAATCGGGTCCAGAGCGTTTCTGGCGTGAAAGTCAAAGGCTAGAGACCAACCTATGTACTCAGCCAGGAGGTGAAATGACCAGACCAGCTGAGCACGCACCAGCTATAGCAGAGTGGATTATGTATTGCAGTAGTGGTGGTGACGGGTACAGTGGTCGTCAAAAGCCTGACGTCCCTGGACGAGGTAAGGGTAAGGCTGTACCAGGCTACGTGGGACTGATGATAATAACAATAATATTAACCACTCGTAGCCTCACGGTCACGGACGGGCCTTGAGGAACGGACCGTCAGCGATGGGACTGGGATCTGAGTCTTTGTTTCTCTGCCTGAGCCGGGGGTCTCTTTCAATCGGTTCAAACAGATGACGCGGTGAAAGAGAGCGCGGCTCTCTCTAACTGACGCACTCTAACAAACAAACGAGAAACAAAAAAACAAAAACAAAAAAGAGGCTTTCCATCGAGAGCTGGGAACTTTCGGCGGCGTCTGAGGCTGTCGCCTCTAATATGCTTGGACCTGGGTCTGTCATTCATCGTATTGGCATTCTGCTGAAATTCAAGACGCGAAGCTACGATCGGCGCCAAGAGACCACAACAACAGTATGGAATAACGGACCGGCGAGGGGTAGAATATAGATGTCTGACAAAATACAAATCAGCCAAATTCTTCACCTGGTCGGAATGCCAGTCAACCACCATCTCAACGGGCACGGCGGCCCCCTCCCTCGCATACCAGAGCCTCGATTTAGCCAGGCCATGTTCAAACGCTAGCACAGTCTCAACAGACTCCCCATTAATAGCGTAGTGTTCTCAGGCCTATCTATATAGTGCTATTCGGCAGGGTACTTGATCAAGCCAAATATATCGAGCACAATGTGAAAGAACCCTTTGACGGCGCTTGCAGGTGTGTCAGCCGAATAGGTTTATGAACCAGACCGCAAAGACACGGCAATTCAAGGTTTAATGCCCGTGGCTGCAGAAGTCAAACTGCCGCGAGGTTCGCCCGCCGCCAACCGGCTCAGTTTGAGTGAACATTCGTCACAAGCCTGGGTGGGTGGCAGATTGCTGTGGTTTGAATAAAGATATGAAAAAAGTCACATCTGAGTCATATAGTACGGGACAAAGAAACACGTCCATTCGTTAGATACCTAGAGAAGGGAGGTCGTTCCCTCTTCCATATCATGACGGGAATTACTCGAGTTTAATAATTGACAAGCAGTAAGCATACCTAGGTGAGAGAGATGACACGAGGTCCATAGAATACCTAGAAGGGAGGGGCGTTTTAGCGCGGTAGTCTGTCCCAGCAGTATGGAAAGGCATAGTCTAGATAGGCAGGTCCCGAACAGAACACCCAAGTGAGGCCAGTAGACCAGGCCAAGTTGAGGCACGACAATGGAATACAACGTAGAGCGTCACAGATCGTTGTAAAGAAGAACTGGTGCTTCTAACCCAGTGCATGGTTTCCTGGAGCACACAGCCCTGCCCTGCCCTGCCCCGACACACACCACCTTGGCCTTGAACCAAGAATCGGCTATTGCATGGCCGGTGGTACCTTACAGCAGTCGAGGGGCAAACAATCAGCCGATACGGAGCCCGGCGATGGGTCCGATCAGGGAGACGCCGGCGAAACCCAGCTGGAGTTGGGACATTGAGGCAAAGCTAGACGAATCCCGTATACCGCAACTGACAGCAGATGGAAATAGCACTCTCATAACTGAAGACGCCCGGGCGTCGTATCCGCTAACAGGGCAGGCACATGCTCCATAAGAGTGGTTGATCAAGTGTGCGCGTGTGTGTATGCACGGGCAAGCAAGCGTCTTGTGTAGGCCTCGTCTTGTCCGACCAAGGACGAAAGACAAACAAACATTGTGCGCGCGCTGAATTAAGAATGGGATGGAAGGAAATGGCTAATTGAAATGCTCGTGAAGGCCCGTTTGGAAAAGTCATTGTTGATCGACGTACGTAAGAGCTGGGAGGAGGGCACTGATAGCCTGGAAATGACCGAGCCTATCAGCTGTCAGATCTGCCATGAGCTCAGAATTGACTTACTAGATGTGGTCTCAATCTGTCCCAAGACGTCGTATCTAATTCCAGGCAGGCAGGTCATGGACAATTTAACTACGTTATAGGGAGACCAGAACGGCCGGATTGGGTCCTGACTTTTGGATATCGTAGAGAATATCTTGACGCAGTTTGTGTCGGTTTCTGTGGCTTTGCAACAGCACGGCGTTCGATCAAGGGTTGGTGTGCGTATTAATCCGCCAGGGTTCCTGGGCACCTATCCCTCCGATTGGGAACAGGGTCAGAATAATAAACGCTACCAGGACATTGCGTTGCGGGCGGAATGTCTTGGGGTCTTTTTTGGAGCCCTGAGACTTGGGCTGCTGCGTGGTCTGGGGTCTGCGCTTGTTCCCGACGGCGGGTTGCAGAGACGGCCGCAGGATGCACCACCAGTGTGGTGTAACAGGGCGTGTCAGATGTGCTGGGTGTGCAGATTGAGACAATTGCCATGGTTGTTTCCTATCCAAGGTGAGCAAGAGGGGTCGCCGGCGAGGTGTGGGTTTATAACTCTCCTACCGTAATGTTGAGAAGAGAGGAGAACAACTGAACCCTGGCAACGGTCGTGGGACCTGGCTGGAACCTGGAACCTCGGTGCGGCGGATTCGAAGCCATGGAAGACGATAGTGGGAATGGCTGACGCAGTTAGCTAGTGTCAGTGTCCCATCCATGCGAGTGCCCTTGGTATCATTCATGCAACTCGACCGCTCTCCCACCAATGTCACTCATTAGTGTTGCGAGTTGTGACTGACTGCTCCCTTCGCAGTTCACCATTCCATTCTTGTCGAGTCTTACATGTGCCCCCGACCGAGATTGTATTGTCTTTGACTCAATTTTGTATCATTCCTTCAGATCAAGAGCTGCCGCGTATCTAAAATAAAAGCCAGCAATAGTAGCATGATCGACACGTATCTCTCTGGGCGAGATAGATTGATTCGTCGAGTTGCAGCTCGGTAGCTTTATCGAAAAGGCTGTCAAGCGCACAAATTGATCACTGGTCCTTTGAGGTGTTAGCGTGGTGAGATATTGGTTTGGCTTTATGGGAACGAGTAAATGGGTGATAGCTCCGTACATGACGACTCTGTGGTATTGCGGGAGGAAGGCCAGGTTTTGCCAAATGATCGCGGGTTACCTGGGACGGTCCGGCTTGCATTGGTATGGATGCTGATGCTGGACAATCAGTGCAAGGGTATGGTTCTTGGGACGTTGGAGCGCTGGGGCCTGCCAGCCTCTCCCCACGTCGCCCTGTACAGAGTATTCACGGTGAATATGTACCTAATGTCAGAACTACTGCCGCCGTGCGGCAGAGCTGGAAGACCCGTTACAGTTCTTGACGGCATGGTCGGTGAACACGCATCTCTTTTCCATAATTAAGTCTTTCAATCGATACCATATCGGTACACAGCATCGGTTGTATGATGTCGCGTTTCAAGCCCTGGTTGACCTAATCAGGAGGAGGGCTCACGACTGAGTGACACGATGCTCTTGGACAGGCAGTAATCAATCAACGCAAGTTTGTTGCCGACATTTATCAATGTCATAAGAATAGGCGAGGGACTGCCGCACGGCTAACAAGCACTGGCTCCCGTCCTCTCACCGCTATGGGTGGCATTGAGTGAGAAGCCGGCAACGAAATGACCATATCTTTATCAAAACATGTTGTGATATAATAAGGAGTATGAGATCTTCTCAATAGTACTCGCAGTCCCATTGAGACTCGTTGATTCTCCTATGATTACCTACCCCTGGTAATATCGGCAAACAAATCTGTGACCTTGAACGAAAATGCTTAATACAACGCAGCGCTTCCTTGAGTCGACACTGTCACGCAAAAACTCTCAAATCGGATTGTCTCGAAAGGGGAATACCTGTACATAAACGCGGTGTAGGTGCGATCCTGGAAGCTACCCTGCATTACCTAGAGTTCTAAAGATTGTATGATCAGGATAAGTAGCCTGGCAATGGTGACAAAGCTTGTTCTGGTGGCCTATAGCATAGATGTGGGTTCAAAGCTCGAAGAGAACATTGTATCCATGCCATCATAAGTTACCTGGGAACCTGGGTATACCGAAAGGTCGGCTGTCGTCCACTCCGAAAGGGCTCGTTATTGCTGGATGATATCTGTCAGTATGATGCAGTGCGGTTCAACCCGCAACTCTCAATATAGCGCCGGACTTGATAGCCAAACGCACTGTGAATCCCCGCCTAAACACGAGGGCATCTGGCATCGACCAGCCAGTAATTAGCACATTCATTCGCTTACCACCCCTGCTTCGTCGCCCATGTGCCCTTAATGTCCTTTTCCCTTGGCCTTCTTGGGTCTGGTACCACTCCTTGACAGCCCCCCCCTGGGTGACGAGCATCCACACGACCAAAGACGACTCATGCAGGTCGACAGCACTCAACTCCATGCTCACTCATCGGCGCCATGTCATATTCCGCTCGGACCAGTCAGATACAAGAAGGCGCACAGTATGTTTTCAAACAAATCCAGAAGAACGGGTGCCTTGCGCTTTTCCACACAGCAGATCGGGTCGTGGCACACAGCACACAAACAGAAGCTTTGGTTTGCATGCCTGATGACCAACCACCCCTCATGGCTCAAGACTGTTTCTTTTTCGTCTTATGCAACCTCCACATGGCTTAAAACTCTTCATGAGCGAAACACCGAGGGTAGAGTCAAAGAAGCTAATTGGCGTGTTAGTTTGCGTGTGTTTGTAGGTTTGGTCTCGACTTTGTACCATCAACGTAGTGCGGAGAAGATATCCTTGCACATTCAAGTTGTGCTCCGCCGAAACCACCAACCGTGATCTCGGACATCTTTGTCTCAGCCAGAGGCATTTCGACTGTTGAGGGGTATTGAGAAAAAACTAAAACTAAAAGACAGTTCAATGAAGACACACAGACAACGCGTTATGTCGTTGCTAGTCGTGAGAGGTTTGGCCAGCGCCGATGGCTGGGCTGATAAGAAGAAGGAGGACAGAGAGAAAGGAACAAGTAAGCCTCTGTACAAATCAGTTGATGCATTGATGCATTAATTCTTATCACCGTCACGGCAGGATTTGCCACGGATGGCTGCAGCAGACAGGGTGTTTTTTTGCTTTTCTCTTTTTCTTTCAAACGACCTCGTTCAACGATCACTGTGTCGGCTGCAAATAAGCGAGACAGTCAAGACTGTCTGACTGCTCATCCCGATTCCGGAGTGTACTGCCACAATGTAAATAATGATGCGATGCAGGCCGACAGGTCAAATCTCCCGACATGACAAGCCTGGGGTTCAACTCAGCTATTGGCCAGCTGGTCTGGTGACCGCACCGAATCTCGAAGATGCTGGATAGTTATGTCTCTATCGCCTGTGGCCCGTTGAGTGTCATGAACGCTCACTGTGGAGCAAGGCTCCGGTTCTCTGGAAACCGGGCGGAATGGATTTTTTTTTCTGGCGCTATCAGGGACGGTGCGTGTCCCAGTAAACCGCGATCAACCAATTAGAGTTTAAATCCCTCCTCTCATCTCTAGTCACATCCAAGGCACGGGAGCGGCGGCCTTTGAGGCTTATTTAGCTCTGGGCAATGAAAGTCTGTTTTGAAGGGTGTGTTCTGTGACGAACTGCGCTTGCGGAGCTTCGATCAAGCCTGGGACACTCATGAGCTGAAAACTGATGCCACTAGGTACTGATCTGTTATAACGAACGGACTGGAGACAAAGCGCGAGACACGACTGTACATAGTGCAATTGCATCCTTCGACGTAACATCCTGACCATTAGCGTCATAGGTGGGATGGGCTAACAAGTCGCTTGCGTCAGATTGCCATGATGGTCAGAGGGCCGAGAGGCTAAAACATTTTGTTAAGCACGGCTGGGGGATTGGACGTCTTGAAAACAGGAACCGGCCATGGACGCCAGCGTGGCCTGCTTGTTCGTACTTGAGTCTTGAGCCGCCCACAGAGAAGGCTCATCCCGTCCCGTGTACTACGCCTAAACGCTCCTCCATCATGCATTTCTCTTCCCCATTCGCCAATTGTGCGATATTGTTGATGATAACCTTGTCAAAGCAATGCAAACCAGTAATGCACGATGTTACGCTTTTGCTTGCCCGTGCAGGATAATGTGCATCCTCGATACGTGTAGGAGGACCGAAACCCACATTTTGGTGGTTGGTGGTTGGTAGGCTGTGCTCGTGGTGATGGAGACACGCAGCCTTTCCCATAACTGGGTTGTTGACCGCCAGACGAGAGAAGGAAGCTTTACGTTGGTCGCATTGGCTTTCGGCACTGATAATATCGCAGGATGTTCAAAATGGTTAACTCGGCTAAATTTACGAACGTACGTGGACCGCCGACGGCCACTCTGCATGTAGTCACAGAGTTGAGGTGCATATCATCCTAACCGTATTGTGTCTGTCACCCATCAGTCGGCCCATCGATGGTGGGTGAGGTGAGATAGGGATACTGGCCCATGTACTCACTTGCCCTGGGAATAAATAAGTTTTCGATTCAATTGTCGGTAAGCAAGTGACGGGTTACGCATTTGCAGCACGATTTGATTTGGCTGGTAAAGAGGAGTGTCTACCTTGGTACGAAGGTAATCTGACGCATTGGCTGTTTTCTAGTGGGCCTGGGATGGTTCCGTCTGACTATACGGGGCATGCGGCTTGCGGCTTCTAGGTGCGCGTCGGGCCGCAAGGGCTATCCCGTCTAAGGAAGGGAAGGGGTTTGGAGGGAGATAATTTTGGTCAACCCGGCAAGCCGCGTCAAGTCTGCTTCACGTGAAATGAGTCCGGGATTTTCTTGAACGGGTGGGAGGTGCAGCTCAGCAGCCCGTCACCTGCCTGGGATACGACCCATCAATAATCAATTGCTGACCCTGGGCAAAGCTCGGTTGCAACACGCCTCCTCCTCAGGGGGACATTGCGTGTCCAACCTTGTCGTGCGCTCATCAAATTGTTCCAGTTCCACTGTATGCCAGTCGCCCAGTGCTGATGTTCAGCCTACACCCAGCGTGGTGCGCTAGATCCTGGTGATATGGAGTGGTATAGCCGGGGTGTGCATTGACAGGAAGCATCTTTCTAGGAGCAGACATTAGCATGTCCAGAACAGCTGCGTACGCGAACACGACCTATGCGTTGCGATGGGGCGGGCTGTTATATCAGCGCCTTCGAATATGCATGTCGTCGCCCATCCAAAGAACAGGGGCAGAGTGTTGGTGTTGAGAACCTACCTACTAATGTACCACCTGTCTACCAACCCCGAACTCTTAGCTTAGGCGGGCGGAGCTGCTGGAACCCCCTGTCTACGACCATGACAGTATCGTGAACTGGCCTATCATATCACAGAATCTCCCGTGTTCGCCAATGAGATCAGGCGGCCTTTCAAACGTCTCTATAAAGATGGGGGAACCTGTTGAGGCAACTGGAACGGTAGCAGCCATTGCAATCGAAACAAATGATCTTCAGGTGGTGGTTATGTATGTGCATTCTCACTTGTCGACTGGGTACATGGTATATAAGAAAACCGCAGATGGCGATCTGAACCCCTCGGCGTTTCTAATCTTTCTACTCACATGACCAGGGTGAGCTGCAGTAACAGGGAGCATCGAAGTGGACAGACCTTGACAAGTCATATTAGTAAAGATACACGCCTCGACGACAGGGCATGCCATAAACGGTGTCGGTATGACATCCGTGATAAAAAGAGCACATATGGTCGATCCTCGATGGCACGTTCTTGATTATTGCTGGGTGCTTGTTCCTAAACAATAGGAGCACCCAACAAGCGCCATAACTTTGGAGGTGGCTAGTAGAAGCACAGCAGTGTGGCGCATGCAGTCAACTTAATGGAGCGGCTGATATTCCCCTAGGTACAATGAACCATCAAGGTAACGAGAAATTGAATTCATGGATGGACAGATTAAGCCAGGTCAGTAAAATTTGTAGGCGCGTGAAATAGGAGCTCAGTCAGGGTCAGGTAGGCAAGTGTGGGTTAGCAGGGAAGATCGTGCCTGCAGTGGAAGTGACTAACAAATCAGGAAGGAACATTTGATTTCCATACTAATTGCTCTCTACCAATTGTTCATCGCATAACCCTATCAGCATGCCGCTTTCTGCAAGATTACCCAAATATTTCAACAAACGTATGCCCGAGGTGTTCGAGTTCGTGCTCTTGTAGTTGTATCCCTGTTTACAGATTCTTTGATCTCAATTCATCTTCCGCTTGTACCACATTCTCGCCCTATTTGGTGAAGGGCCCTTACCTAGGTCTGTCGGCCTTGGGCAAAAGTTGCTTTTGTTCTTTCCCCCTTTCCGGGCTTCTTTTCTTCGGCAATGGCAATGAGCAACCCCCTTTCTCACAACGTTGCAGGTACATAGGAGGTACGCACATAAGAATTTCTGCACGGCCATACCTAAGTTATAGCGACACCTGCAATTGGCTTATCAGCAATATGCAGGAGTCGTCAGGCCAGATCGATATGGTCTACCAGCCAGAGCAGTGCCAGAATGCTGCCCCAAGGCCGAGAAGCAGAAAATGCAGCTTGGGGACATTGGTTTGTGGCCAACCATGTCGCTGAGCATTGGGCGTGGTGATATTATCTAGTAAGAACAACAAGGAATGCTAATGTTGAGTATCAATTTGGCAATTTATCATTGCTTAGTTGGCGCACGACCGTGTCTAGACATTGGTACATGCCGTACTTCAGCCAGAGCAAACGAGCGGCTGATGCTGACCGGGCTTGCCATAGTCCGTCTTTCAGTACAACAAAAGCCCAACCAACAGGTGAGACACATCCTCTGCAGCACTGCATGGTATAAAGATCTGCAAGGGAGACCCAGCTGGATGCACAGACTGATATCAGGCTATGATATTGCAGCATTGGCTATATGCACCTCAACCAGCATCAACCACATCACACCGACACTTTCCGTTCTCCTGCATCCAGTACAGCTCCAGCACTACTCACAATAGATTGCCATTTCTACTCCCGAAAAATCCGGGGTTGGTGTCAAGATTGACATTAATAAATGGTGGCTTGAAAACACACCACGCCCGTCTTGTCATAATCTGGACTCCATCACGGGTCCACTTCGATTGGTCTGGCTCAGGCAAGGCCCGGTCCGCCAATCGCACACGTTGAGTTACAGTCACGTGAGATGAAGCTCATGCGGAAGACCCCTGTGAGTTCGGGTAGACTGCATGTCTCCCGCGATCAGTCCCAGTTTTACTCGGGTGCCGTGGCTTTAATAGTCGGGCCGCCATACCTTAATAAGACAGGCGAGGTTACCGTGTCATGGATACGATTGTTGACTTAGGGGGGGTGGGCTGCTTGAGGTTGAAAAGGGAAAAAAGAAAAGCAAGAAGAAAAAAGAAAAAAAAGAGGGAATAAAGGTTGCGCAGTCAATCATTCCTTCATTCTTTTAATTGGGTACGACACACTCCCCAAATCTATCGCTGCTAGGCCGCAAAAAGCAATGTGCATGTAGAATGGACTTTGAGATGGCGAGGATGGCAGAAGAAGAAAAGGAAAACAAGAAAATGAGTGTAAGGGTCAACGGCTGTTGCAGCTGCATTCATCCATCAAAGCATGCCACGTCGCAATTTTACGGCGCGGCACGGTCGCTGGCCACCTTGCGCCATCCCGGGCTGCATGTCATCCCCTACGCCGCCAACTTCATGGGTGTAATGTTGCACTGTACTGTACTGTATCGCCTCTGCAATACAGTGCGATTATTCAGGGGGTACACGAGCCGATGCCTGTGTTTCCTATTCCAATATTGGAAGAGAACCCGCAGCCAGCCAGCCCCTTATCCCCCCTAGACTAGGTAGTTGGTAGAGAGAGTATCATGTCAATTGCATCAAGCCAAGTTTTATCCACAGCTTGGCCTCAATCAGTCAATCTAATCTGATGATGAACCCAAAGCGTCAGAACAAGATGTTGTTGATCCATCCAACGCTCGGCTCGAATCTGCATCGCACAGCTTCATTCGTGACAAATAACACCGCAAAAAAGCAAGACCAACGATGCATCCAGGTACACTCCAGCACCACGAGACCTTGCCTACATGCACGGCAACCTGCAGGCTGAAGAGTGCGCGTTGGCTTTGCTGTCATTTATTGTATGATGAGATGAACCCCCTTCCTTGTGCGAAAACACGCCCCGAAATCGTACTTGCTTTGTTGAGTGCACCTCACGTTACCTTTTGCGACGCAGTGTTTTTGCTCCATCCAAGTACTTACTGCATAGGCACGCACGCTTGCGACACAGTTACTACACTGATAGTACAATTGGAGTCAACATAGGCGAAAAACCATGTCTGTCGCCGGCACCGGATGGGAAACAGTGCCGAGCGGCAGCGAGCGTGTAGTAGCTGAGATTACGAACATCAAATGCCGTGGCATGATCAGGTTAGCGAGATGGACAACAAGTCCCCTACGTCAAAGATGATTCACCCCTCAATGGTCATCCCATGAGTTGGAGAATTTGTCATGATTCTCTGTCGGTTTCTTTGCTCGCTTACTTGCTTTACAGTCACTTGCCTGCGTTGACAACAAACAGGAGACCCATGTCGTCTATCAAGGCGGATATGTCTACCTGACACGCAAAGCAAGGGCATAGACATGGTTATGCATTTTTGCAGACCCAACATGCACCAACATTTATGGAGTTTTTATCATCCCTTCAAGGCTCAACGATCAGCGCTGACCATAGTAAACCCATGGTCAAACCCCTCCCTTTCTTCTCTTCAGGCTTGCACACATGAAGCCTCAATGCAAACTGCCTAAGAACAACTTGCTCCACGGATGCGGCTACCTGGCCCGCATTTGCACGCGTACTGTTTTAATTGCTGGCCCGTCCCTATATTCCGCGCACCGCCAATCGTTGGCAGACTGTCGCAGGACTACGGGTCATCCGCAATTGGATCTGGACCTGGACCAGCCGTCTTTGGATTGACTGGTTCATTCATTCATTCTCTCAAGTTGGACGTGCCCGAGGCGACCACGTTTGCTATGTCGCATTCATGAATGTAATCCAAACCACAGATCCCTAATCTACCCTAGCGTGTCGGGTTGGCAATCCCGCTACTCTGTACTGATAGAAGCATTGCAGTGTTTAGACAGAGGCACCAAAAGCACTGCTCTGCTTACCTACGTTGGTCTAGAGCACTGTAGCCGCCCCTAGTCCAGCTCTCGGAGACTTCAAATGCGGGGTCCTTTTCGTTTGTCGTCGACATTCGATCGCGGAGATATCTTCATAAGTCTGCGGCACGAGGTAACTGCCCGAAAACTCCCCGGTCCATTCTGTATAAAATGACCAAACCGGACGAGCAACGGATGTTTGTCTAACCAGACAGCCGCCGGATTCTACTACTCTGTGAAACCCTATCCCGGACTCTTAGCAAACACGTTTGTCGTATGAGACACTACCCGTTTCTCTTCTTGTACAACCTGTCCTCCGTTGCATTTGGCACCAGTAACGACCCTGTCACCATGACCGACCTAGTATCTGAAAACCAGGCTTACTTTGGGTATGTCAATATCTTTGGCGAGCAGTTTATTGCGGCCATGTAGACGAGCATCAGCCAATTATTCTGTTTGACGCTAGCACACGACGGACGACGTGGGTGTCATCCGTCCTGTGCTGCGCGGTTCAGTGCAGTTAATCGCTAATGCAGTGCAATCACAGAAAGATCGCCAACGAGTACGACCAACGCAACGCAGATGCGATCGTGCAGTTGGAGCGCAGTATTCAGGACATGATCCCATTTATTGGCATCAAGCAAGATGGCAGATTACTGGACTACGCATGTGGTACTGGCATGTTGTCAAGGGTGAGCGGTTCTGTTCCAGGGGACAGCTGTGAGGATGTCAAGTCAAAACTGACGTTGTGTCTATAGGTGCTGGCACAGCATACTAGTGAGGCTATCGGCATCGACCTGTCCAAGGATATGGTTGGTGTGTATAATATTCAGGCTCAGAACCAAGTCAGTGACACCCTCCCATAAAGAGTGCAAGGCTATTGGTCGGCTGCTAGAGTCTCCAGGCATAATGAACTGTCCTAACAAGATGCAGGGCTCTTCTCGACAAGCCTTCCAGGGCAACTTGGCGGATCCTACAGACCCCTCTCCTGCGGCCTTTACAGACACCAAGTTCTTTGACTTCGACGTTGCAGGTGTAGGGCTCGGATTCCATCACTTCGACAAACCTGATCTGGCGTCTAAGAGACTGACTGAGCGTCTCAGACCCGGGGGCGTTCTTTTCATCATCGATTTCGTCGCCCACAAGATAGATCCCAAGGACGCTGAGAAACGCGGTATCGCCCACCATGGCTTTTCGGAGGAACAAATCAGGAAGATGTTTGAGGACGCTGGTCTTACCGACTTTGCCTACCAAGAACTCCCAGAGCCTATTACATTCAAAGATCCGATGGGACATGGCCATAACCACGGACACGGACATGATGGAAGTCATGCTGCCAGTAAACACGAGCATGGAGGAGGCCACCATGATGGAAAGGGCCATTCCATGACCATACAAGCGTTTATTGCTAGGGCATCAAAACTCTAGTGCATTGATAGTTGTATTCTTGTTATTCAGATGTACTTGGGATTGTTAACTCGAGCGATATAACAGGTCGGACATGACCTCCTACTATCCTAATGGCGTGATTCCTACCTATTTCATGAGCAACTCAGCCGTCAGGCTATTACTCATCTCAGCCGATTCATCAAAGCAATTGATCTTGACACGTTTATGGTGACTGAGCATTGTGCCTTATACTACAATCTACGCAAGCAGTGCCATGCGGTTCTCAATGAAACCATGCATTTGTGAAGGTTAGCCAGTGCCTTGAGTAAAGACATGCCGCGTCGTGCGCATAGCAGTACATTATCTCCGGCACTGGAATGAATATTTACACTCGATCTAAATCATAAACCTAATTGCAATCCAAAAATGGGTTAACCCATCTGGATATTTGGCAGTACTTCATACTTCAGACACGCGGCTTCAAAGGCTACTACCAGTCCGGCAGATATAACCCAACTTTTGCGCTGCTGTCTGATAAATCATAGACCTAGTCAATGTCTGAATAACCTCATCCTTGAGCATCCCTTCACACCCTTATATCAGCTGGACCGTCCCGTCCCGCTCTTACAGCCAAACGGTAAAAGTGTGTTGACGATATGGCGTGCGGGCACATTCTTCATCCGGTGACAGCCAACATTCTTTACCGTCAAGGGATACTGCGAACTAAGCTTGGCGTATTATTCTATAGACTTGGGGTACGCTATGCGAAATTAACCATGACGTCTTTGAGCTGATGGGTTCGAGAAGGGAGGAGGCACTGGCTCGTCCGGTGCGGCGCGATCCCGTGTCTGGCCCACAGAGAGGGATATCATGTGCGCGCCGCCCTGTTCAGCCTCATCCATGCTTCCAGAGCGCCCATACATGGGGTGGACTGAGTCGTGCGACGAGGCGTTGTGCTTTTCGTAGCATTTCGTTACACGCCCTTCTTCACTAAGAGGTATTCGGATTAAGATTGTCCAACTAGGGTGAAACACTTTCGATTGTGAAGGCGGTGACACCGGACGGAGGTTTAGTCATTTCCGTCGAAAATACCAGCGTAAAGAAGGTCTCTCCCTCTCGGGGCCTGGAGTTGTCTGTGCGAGGTCAGCTTCGATTCTTGAAACATTTGCTGTTGGTGTAATGGCAGGTGTAATGTCAGCTTTTGGTCTGATCATCGGGAGATTATGTATTGCCAACTCTGGACTAGGGTGACATGGCCCAACTGTTGGTGCGATATGGGATACATGTTTATTAAATAACTAATTCTATTGTTTAATAAATCATCAAGTGGAATGAGCCGAGAGATTTGGAACGTGTACTGGCTAGTTGTCTTGGCCGTCAAGTTCAACGACAAAGGCGCCGCCCAGCAAAAGCGCTGGTTCTTCGATCCTGTGATGTTCATAACTTGAGCAGCATTAGTATCCGCATATGTGAAATGATCGCCATGTTGTAACTTACCTCAGAGTTCCGACACCGCCTGCTTCCAGTAAAAAGGTTGGACCTTCTCGCAAAGCGTAGCCAGCCCATCTCATGGCAAAAGCACGAAGAATGTGTCCATGAGCAACAAGTAAGACGTCGCCACATTGATCACTTCCTTGGTCCATGACTGGCTTGTGCCATTTATCCCGAATCTCTTCTATCAATTGATCGAGTCTCCTGCTGACATCATGAGGGCTCCTGGTAGCAATGTCAGGTTGACAGGATCCTCGGCGAGAGGGAATGAGTGGTATAGGGTAAATCGGGTTGGTTTCGCACTTACTCTCCGCCTGGACAACCATCTTTCCAAATATCCCAGGACCCCTTGATCCCCTGTTCGGCTCTGATCTTGCGAATCTCTGGAGATGTAATGCCTTCGTAGTCGCCATAGTCCCATTCTCGGATATAGTCTGTTACTTCAACCTCGGCCTCACACTGTAGACCAGTCCCGTCAGGGGTGTCGCCGTGTGGTGTCCAGGGTAGCGGACGGCTCAGCCCAAGGTTGAGCAGCTCAAATGTTCGTTGAGCACGCTTTCGGGGTGAGACGTAGCTGTGATCAATGTCAGCCTGGCCATGGCCAGAGTAATAATGTTGAAGATGAGGGACAAGTGATGATAGCCACGTGGGATATCGATGGTTGCTGTAGAATGCGAGCAAGACATGCCATGCCATTCACTGCGTGATAGTGCGACACCTGCAGCTGGATACCTGCACGAGATAACAGAGGAGTAAGGAAACGAGACTCACATATGAGCGATCTTCTTGGGAGCAATGAGACGGTCTGGGCCGACAAGAGCCTTCCCCGTTGCCCTCACACGTTTCTCACCGTTGGCAGTAAGAGGAATGTCAGTCACACCAGTATGGCGACCATCAAGCGACCACTCCGTCTCGCCGTGGCGAATGAGGAAAACACGGGGGGTTGACATGGTTCAATGCTCAGTGAAAAGAAGTGAATGAACTCTGCAGAACCTGGCCAGGGAAGAGATGAACAATCCCTCTAAAACGTGCGAGAACGTCTGTATTTGAGTTGGCACTATTCTTCAAATGGTGAGTTAGAAGATGACCTGACCTGAATATGGTCTATGAAGGTGGGGTTGAACAAACCACGCTCAGGCCTCGGAAGCTGACGTTTAAAAAGTCGCTCTTCCTTACTTCTTCTTGTCCACAAGTGAAAGGTGTATCAATAAGAGACTGTTGTATATGAGGAAGTCTCAGAAAAATAGACAGGAAGCAGAAAGACGAGGGAAAATGGATTATCTCGAAACTTGCTTTTGGTGTTGCGATGAATGGATTACGTTTGAGTGACAAACCCCGCCATCAGCCAGGAAAAGTCTTATGAGGAGGGGCAAGTCGCTTTCGCCCCCATTGATGTTCTTTCAACGTATCTAGGTACTTACTAAGGGGATTACTAATGTCTAGGTAAGTCAGAGAGATCTCGAATTGGAATGTGAATAAGGATTGTGCGTTGTCTGGCGGCTAGATATTGACAGTGGTTGAAGGTACGAGGTGGCTGTGATTGAGGATAAGTATCAGTCGGGGTTGTATTCTGAGACCATTGTTGGAAACGATACACAGTTAGAAGCTACTAACCTACTATGTAAAATTACAAGACAAATAAGAACTTTAGCACGTACACAATCACCAAAAGTAAAGGAGTAGATTGCTTTCTGTGATGATTGAGGAAACTTGTAAGTGAGTAGTACTAACTCATTCAGTCAGTTGTTCAGTTTGTACCTACCCCAAACCGTCAAGCTTCCAGTTATCTTCTACCTTGGTAGGTTAACACCTTCCTAGGCACTTGGATTGTCCTCTTGAACTAGAATGAAAACTCCCCACCGAGGTCTCAACAGAGACAGTCTTACCAATTATTACCAATATCCCTTCCCTCGCTGTACCCATTGACACGCTTTTAGCCGTGACATCAGCGAGACTTGACTCCCCCGCGATGCCCCTCCTCCCCACTCTAACTTCAGCTGCAGCCTGCTTAGTCAGAATCATCACCAATCCGCTAAAGATCCACTCGGTGGTCGCCCCCATCCATCTCCGCGATGCCGATAATTCTTCTCCCGTAGCTCGGCACCGGTCCGCCTCCGAGTTTCTTCAAGATCCGCCGTCGCCGACTACTCCGATCGAGCTTCAGGTTCTCTCTATACCGAGATCGCCATCTTCACAGCCGCTGCCACAGCCGAAACTAGACCCAGCAGGTTCAACCGTTTCAACAACGACTTTGGCGTTGTCACATCGACAGCGTAGAGAGCTATCAAAGCAGGTCTGGCGAGAGTATTAGTGATACAATTAACCGAAATACACAAAACAACCTCCACTTGGAAACAAAATGGCTGTGCACAAGTGGACACGGCAGGAAAAGTTCAAGCGTGGTGTCTGGGCCGTTGCTTTTGCAGCATGCATCTTTGCTGGAACTATTACAGGCGCACAGCTCAAGACGGATAACGAGAAGAAGGAGGTAGGGAGTTGCCTAAAATCCTCTGAGAAACCTGCCACTGACAATTGTGACAGGCCATTCAAGAATTTCGGGCAACGTCGCCCAACGAGCAAATCGCTGCTCTGCTTTCTCAACGAAAGTCTTTAGTTGCACAAAAGGCAGTTCTTCAAAGGAAAATCGATGCCTTCGATATCCGCGTCAAAGAGCGCGAGGCTGAAAAGGCAAGGAGAGACAGCGAGTCATCATAGCGACTGCTTTGGAGTTCATGCTGTTGTACTATCACATTGTAACTTTTACGAACATTGCATTAGAGCCTGATACAGGGATTGGCGTTATTCAGTGGACACAAGGAATTGGATGACTGGAGCGGGAATAGTCTTAACAAAGGTGCGAAAAGATATTTGGAAGAGCAAATGGACGAGTCAAGTACTCAGCCAACATACAGACAATGTCAAAATTTACACTTTATGATTGAGGGCTACTTGCCATGCTCTTCCCTAGTAGGCATAACTGGCCATGCCATATCCCTCATACCCGTGTTGATTCGTTAATTCATCCCTACAATGCCCAGGGTAGCGACATACTTCTGCGTACGTAGTAACTCTCATCCGTTTGCCAGTTTCTTACTCCATAACGCCCTCGGCAGAAGGCAGAGGAATAGCGCGATATAGAAGAACAAGAGCAGAATGAGACTCACCGCCACCGGCAAGAGTGTCGATCTTCTCAGCCTCAACTTCTGTCACCTTCTCGTCGTTGAACCACCACCACTTGCCGTCCTCCTCACCCTTCTTACCAGTCTTGGGGTCAACAGGGGCAGCCTTTTTGACATAAGAAGTATAGTGACCACTGTCTGCGCTGGCACCTTGATGTGTTATGACACCGCGGAGCTCATAAAGACCAGACTGGTTGGCGCCATCATCGTTGCGCAAGTCGGGGTTGATGAGTGCATTCAGCTCCTTCTTGGCCGCAAGGATTGAGGCGTTCCTTTCAGTCTCAATGTCGGCATCCGTCTTGTATGTCTCGCCCTCCTCGCCCATAACAATGTCTCCATCAGCCGACTTGCCCTCCTGCTTCTTCTCGGCTTCCTTCTGTTCCTTCTCGGTAGGAAGACCAGCACCGCCGGGGATATCGCCAACGTCCTGGTCGTGGGTCTTCTTACGACGCTTGCGAGCACGCTCAATATCCTCCTCATCCTTGCGAATCTCACGAACCTTGTCGCGCACAGGAACCAGAGCGCTCTTCAGCTCATCGGAACAGAACTCAACAATATCGAGCTCCTTTGGGAAAGTGACTTTTCGCATAATCTTGGCTTTCTTCTGCGTCTCTCTTTTCCAGAAGAAGCGCACAAAATGCACAGTCAAGTATTTGGGAGCACGGGAGATCTTGGAGGTTCTGGTATAAAGAGCATCGCGATCTAGAACCTCAGACTTCTTCTCGAACTTTTCCTCCAGTGCGGCAAGAATTCCGTCTCTGAGATGGTTTGTTGTGCTATCGATGTGACAGTTGAGTTTGGAAAAGCCTTCCGTGGCAATGACGGGCTTCTCGCCATCAGTAGAGGCTTGCTCCTCGTCGCATTTCAGTACAGAAGTAAATTCACCAGACATGTACTTCTCCACAAAGGATTTCTCGGGTGAGTCTTCACTACCAGTGATTCGCAGCTTCTGGTTAAGTTGCTGCACGATCTGAGACCAAGCCTCCTCTGCATCCTGCTGAGCGTAGCCTTGTCCTGTCTTGGACTTTTCCGCAAATTGAGGGAACACGGCTCGCAGAGCACCCAGGAAGGTCAAGGGGGGAAAGGGTTCCTGTGTTGTTCCCATCTTCTTGTACAGATTCGAAAGTTGAGATGCGATGTCCATGTTAGAGCCTGCCATCATGAAGTTGTTGCTGCTGCTGCCACTCGCAGGGCTGTACTTGGCTAGGGCATCTTGGAGCTCAGGGATCAATCGTAGGGTTTGGAGGGTGGAGTTGAGGTAGCATGTGTTTCCAAGGTTGACAAGACCAGCGGGAGTCGCACCAATTTGTTGAGCTTGCTCAGCTTCCGTCATGTCCTCGACAAACTTGATGGCCTCTTTCGGTCGGACAAGCTCACCACCACCAGCACTCGGGGTACCCATCATCATAATAACTTGGCCGGGCTTCAAGCCCAGCTTGCTCATCTCGGCATCATCCTTGAGCTGGCCACCCTTGATAAGGATCTTTTGGCGTTCGGGCTCCACATTGGTCAAGCTGAACATTTGGAGCTTGAAGTCTTCGCCGGTAGAGCTGGGATCGATTTCGACATCGTGCTTTTTTCCCTGGTGTTTCACCACGACTGCTGGAGGTAAGAGAGTGTTTTCAAAGCAACGCGGCGGAAAATGACTGACCTGAAATGGAAGACATGGTTGTGGTCAACCGAAGCTCAAAGGTTCGACGTGGGGTGCTGGGAGATTAAGTAACTGTGGAAAGAGGATGCTGTTTAATCACCCTCTTTCTAAAAATCCTAAGATCTAGAGACGAAGAAAGAAAGAGCAGAAGGAAGAGGAATAAGTCAAGAATGCATCCCCGTGAAGATAGGTGTTGTTTGCAAGGGACAAGGCGTAGAAGATGCTAGAGATGCGTCACCGAGTGGTACCTGGAGGAAGGCGAATTGTTAGTGGGGAAAGCGGTGTAGTTTCCGCGGGGCCCAGAGAGTCGAGGGTGTGGCTGTGGAATGCAAGACTCAAGCCACAAAGAGCTCTGAGGTTCAAAGCTCTTCAGCGTCCAAGGTTCCCCCATTCATTACGGCCCCACCCAAAGACACGGAAACGTCAGACGCCTCATTAACAACTGCGCCTCAAGTTGCTGAAGCTCCAACCTCCAACGTCAACGTCGACTGACCCCGCCGAGCTCCGTGTTCTCCATCAACACTTCGATACGTGCCTCTGTCATTTGTTCTAAAACGTCTTAGGACGTGCTTCGAGCCATGGTACATAACATACAAACTCATTGCCTTTTCACGAACCTGACCGCAAGCTGACAGCTAACCTCTCCGCTTAGTCTCAATCCCTCCGACCTTACCTGCAATGCGTACGCAGCAGCTTGACCGCTGCGCTCACGCTTTCCAACTTTGCTTCTCAAACCGCTGAGCGACACAATGTCCCCGAGATTGAGGCACAGACATCACCCGAAGTCCTCCTCCAGCCCTTGACTATTGCGCGAAACGAGAACGAGCGTGTTTTGATCGAGCCCAGCATCAACTCTGTCCGTATCAGCATCAAGATCAAGCAGGCCGACGAAATTGAGCACATACTGGTACACAAGTTTACAAGATTCTTAACGCAACGTGCCGAGTCGTTCTTTATCTTGCGAAGGAAACCGATCAAGGTCAGTCACACATGCAATTATTGACCTACCCCTGACTGACTGAATGTAGGGCTATGACATCTCGTTCCTGATAACAAACTTCCATACCGAGGAAATGTTGAAGCATAAGCTTGTCGACTTTATCATCCAGTTTATGGAAGAAGTTGACAAGGAAATCTCCGAGATGAAGCTATTTGTGAGTATCAGACCGCAATGTGCAATTGCAGTCAGTAGATGCTAACCTATCCTTAGTTGAACGCTCGAGCGCGATTCGTGGCTGAGTCTTTCCTTACACCCGTAAAAACCAACCTCAATGATACTGTTGGACGGTACTAACTGTTAATAGTTTGACTAGACCCTCAGCTGGTATGAGACTTGGAGTTCTCTCTTGAGAGTACTGGCTGTTGCAATGCTCTTTTGACCAAGCAAAAGTATGACAGTACTGACGTGCAGAGGCTCCGATAGGCGAGCTTCATGCTTTGGAGAGAAGGGCGGTTTAAGATAACGACATTGCCTAGATATAAACTTTACCGACCAAATCGAATTGAAATGCGAATCTTTCTGGAAGCCAACCTTTCTCTATTTGACAATGGTCTGCATAAGTGGGCACCGGCACCGGTATTGATGGATCCAGGAGTTGTAGCTCTGCGGGTAAGACTCTGTTCAGCATGGCTATTGATATAATTCCTCAATTGAGAAGATGAAACAATGTTTTGATTGCTTGCTGTCGGGAATAGGCCCTCCTTCATTCTCATCCTAGCTCCACCTTGGACTGGGCATCAATTGCCTGTCATTCATGACCATATTATTGTCATCAAAAGCATAACTATATTTATTGTTTCCACCTTTATCGGTTCGTCCCTGGTCACTGTTGAACTTGATGGCCATGACGGATAATGAATCACTGTCAATGACCTGCAAGGAACAGGTATATGAATGCCCCTTGGCGATTATTCAACGGCTCCCTTTCTAACACTGCTGCCAACTGTCTGGCACTGCCATAGAAACACGAAAGAGGTACTTCATTATTGTCCCCGGAAAACAATAATTCGCTCACCTCGCACCTCTGTTTCTTCCTGTATGCTCCTTTCTCCCCTCTCGCACCTGTCAATCCCTCCATATATTCCAACACCGGCCTTTCTGCGTTCTCCTAGAAGCTTCACAACTATCTACCTAGGTGAATGCATTATCCTTTCGGACATTTCTCTCTACCTTGAGCTTCTGTCCACCTTATTCTACCTGCTACTTTTGCTTTCACCAAGATCTTTCTTGATCCTCCACTCTTCCTCGAGCCTGCAATTTTCACAGCTCGTGACCATCAAGAATTTCGAGCAGCGAAGTGAGTATTCAAGTGTGCGGCGACGCTCGCCTGTTTAATTCTCTCTACATTTTTCCTTCTCGATTTTCGCACTCAGGCATTGCCGCCTCATTCTTTTCTATTCCACTCCATGAACCTTTGCTTTCCAACACCCTGCATCACCACGCTAACACTTCGGCGCACTACAGATCCTTGAAGCCAAACGCTTATTTCTTTCAGCTACTCTTCGGCATTTCGATCTCGTTTTCTCTCTCACACATTTTCCTCCTCGTTTACTCTCCGTTTACAACTCTAATCTTCGTGGTGTTTGCGAACACGCGAAGCCTCGTCAAACGTTTGATCTCCTCCTTATTGTTTACACCCCACGAACACCGTAGGCGTTGAACTCCAAGCGCTCCGTTTGACTTTCAACTTGACCACTGGTAAACGGTTTACTCCAAACTTCAAGTACAAAAACACAGTTGCGATTCATCGATTGTCAGCTGTCTCGTATTGAAAGTTTATAGGCTACCTTTCTGCGTGGTAAGTTTCTTCTACCCGGCCGTAGCGCGACATGGCCATAACGAAAGTGATTTCTTAAGCCCCTTTCTAGCGTTTGATGAACAATAGCTTGATCAATGATGATGCTTTACTGACAATATATTCGTTTTTAGCCCCACGACTCCAACATGTCGTATCACACCGACCGGTTTCCGGGTCAGTCTAATGCCCAGCAACCTCAGACGGCTCAAGGAAACGGTGCCTTCCAGCATCCGGGACCTCTCTCTTCCAACCCGCCTTTCGGGGTCCCTTCTTTCCAACCCCTACCTGACCGACCTCAGAACACTGCTGGTTGGTACAGCCCCGAGTCTGTTTCGTATGCGAACTCGAACTCGTGGATGCCTTCAGCTCACCAGGCTCTCAACAACGCCCTCCAAGCAAGTGGGTTTGGTGATATGCAGAACGGCATGGAGACAATGAGCCCGCTTCCCCCAAACGGTAATCCTGTGCCTAGTATTCTTGAACCACCCGTTGCGCCCCCAAACAGCCCTATACAGGGTGCCCCTGGTGTCGTCATTCCCTTTTTGCCCATCAACACTGGTGCTCTGGCCCCTTAGATGGGAGGCCAAGCCCAAGGTGCTGGCAATAACATGGCCAATGGGGTTGTCAATGGTGCAGTCAACGGACATGTACCATCCGCTGCCAACACGCAGTATTTCATCGCCAATGGTACTTCTCAGCCGGCCGCAAATGGTGTTCCTCAAGGAATGGTTATCGTCACGAACGGCGATAGTCAAGCTCTTGGCAGCTCTGGCATTGCCAACCGACTCCCTCACGGAGCTCAACTTTATGTAAGTCCCCGGCTATCTCTTAGAGTTTTATGATCAGAAATGTCTTGGTCTTATGAAAACCTCTCATAAACATGACTGACTTTTGGGGATTGCAGCCTAGCCGACCCGTTCAGAACATGAATGCTCTCAGTGTCGAACCGTCTGGTCTGATCTCTCCACCACACGGCCACAACTCCCAGCCTGGAAGCCATCACTCTGCTAGATCGGATTCTGTTGGAGTTGCTCAGCATTTTTACACTCCTGTTCCACCTGCGCAGAACCCAAACATGGCTGGGCTGCCCCAGAGTATCTCCTTCCATGCTGGCATTTCCATGATGAGTCCCACGAACACTCCGCACCATTTCAGCGGCGAGCGCATGAGTGACTCGCTGTCTACTCCCGGCACCACCCATCATCTCACCGAGCCACGCAACTATGCGCCCCGAACAGCTGGTCAGCCAGTTGACAGTTTGCCCCCTCCCCGATTCAACTTGGACTTGCAGACAATCTCCAGCGCTTGTCCTACCTCACCCCGGGACCCATTTGGTAGCCCTGAGCGTGTTGAGCCTAGTGCATTGATCCCCTTCCCTAATATGCCTCCTCCTGCCATGCAGCAAGCCATGCTTACTGCTGCAATGGCAGTACCGTTCACCGGTAACAAATCTCAGAAGCTACACGAGCTGACTGGTACCTACTCTGGCCTTCCCACACTGGAAACAGCTATGAGCCCTGCTTTCTTCCCATTTGTGAGCGGTCCTGGATCTACCAAGCCATCTACAGCTGGAGTTGTTCGTCTCAAGAACGTAAGTCTTCCACATCTTCCTACTACCGATCGTGTCCTGACATTTCTAGATACCATTTTCCACAAAGCGTTCTGAAATTGTTGCCTTCATTGGCCGCAACAGTCGGATGTTGAGTGATGGCGAGGAGCCCATCCACATCATCATGGACCGAGCTACGTCCAAGACTATGGACGCCTTTGTCGAGTTCATGACCATGGAGGACGCTATGCGCTGTGCCGAAAAGCACCACCAGTACACCCAAACTGGCCGTATCAGTCGTCTTGGTGAACGTCCTGTTGAGGTTGAGTTGTCGAGCCAAGCTGCTCTCATGCAGGAACTTTTCCCTCTTGCTCGTGGCGTATTCTGGGACGGTGCTAGCCCTCAATTCCTCCCCATCAATAACACAGAGCCTTGGGAAAACTTCAAGGGTTTCATCTTCCCTGAAGAGATGGTTATGCTTGTCAAACATGTGGAAGTTCCTCACCGATCTCCCTTTTCCAAAGAATGTCCCCAACGCCCCTATGAGTGCCTCATCAGCACCCTGCGCAAGTTTCCTTGGTACGCCTCAGACCATATTACTATCGCTCAACGTGGTGCCATGTACAAGGCTACCATCAAGCTTCTTCGCTTGCTTACCCGATCGGTCTCAGGGCAGGATGACCCAGTTAACCTCACCAACCAGCTCTTCCAGCGTGTCATCCGGACTGCAATGGAGTGCAAAGGCTTCACCATCCTCCAGAAGGACAACATTGCGTTCATGGCTCAGATGACCCCCGCGGAGCAGCAGCGCCGCCATGGACAGCCCATGAATCCCACCTCTTGGGTTCACCAGTACGCCATCGCGCGCAAGCCAGGCATTCCTCTCGATATTGTCGACTGGTACATCCGCCTGATTCGTGAGCAGACGACCCGTGACGTCCTCATCCGTCCTATTCATGAGCGTACCTCAATTCAAGAGACACTCAAGGATACCGATGAATACTGGGGCTACTTCTACCATGAGGTCAACTATGCTCAGGGACCTCAGTTCGACGGAATGACTCTGGGAAAGTGTGCCTTCCTCGAACTTTCTGCTATCGAGCGAATTCTCGGTCGTGCTCTTGGCTATAACTGAGTGATGAACAATAGTTGATGCACTTTTACTCATCAGACTTGTTCTCGTTCCTTTTTTTTTTATCTTTCATTTCGGAGTTTTCTTCTCATCTCGGAATTTCGCTGCATCAGTCAAGCCAGCGACACAAACGTTTGGCGTTTTTGCTTTCTCTTTCAGATCCAGGACCTCACGAACAAAGGCGTCGAGGTATCTCGGAGCACTACCTACCTACCTACTTCATCATCCGCTCGGATTTAGGACTCAGCATTTTGTCAACTCGCTAACCGGGAACAAGGCTAGAGAGCCAAGGGAGGTGGGAGGTGGGAGGAGGAAGAAGTTGCAGCGTACTAATACGATGAAGTTGGTATCGGGACGAGAATGCAATACTGGGGGACACTGGCATGCATTGATGGTTTGTTTGGGCTCGTTGCTTGTATTTTCTGATCGTTCTGCTTGCTATATGGAAATATCACAGAAATTGATTTGGGAATTTGAGATACCCCACCTAGGTATGCAAGTGATGTGTGTGTGTGCTTTTGCTGATTGCCGTGTATTATGTCAGATATCACGTATGATGTATGATCTGGCTCGACGTGAGCTGTGTTGGTAGAAGAAGCTGGTGGGGGTGTGTGCATAACGATTAATTAATTAATCGTTCAACACTAAAATGAATGCCAGGGTCCAATTGTTCTCCATTACGGGTTCCTTACTGGCAGATACTCTCTAGTGCTGGAATTCAGGTGAATCAACCCCTAGAAGTGACCTTGTCCCACGTATGTGAGTTTAATTGTTACCCAATCAAAGGTTGCATCAAACGCTGTAACGGCAATCATCTCCACTTGCCGAACAGCTCAGGTACCGTCCCGTCCTGTACTCGAATGCACTGAGCGGAAGTGAGGCTGGAATTGCACCTACAAACTTACTCCGTACGGATACTTGTCTCCCTTAATAACAAGGTACCACCTACCACCTACCTCGTACAGAGTACACGTTTGTTCATTCTGCTTATCCATAAGTACCACCTAGACTACCTTGTCAGACAACGCGCTTCGTTTCTCAAAAACCCAATCTATCAAAACGAGTTTCATTCTCCCGTGTTTGTTTCCTTTCCCCCCCCCATCAACTGTACTGAACAACGCTTCCCGTTGCCGTTTCGCTTGGCTCCTGCACCAAAGCAATCCCCTTCAAGACCCACGTCGGACAAGACTCGTCAAGTCAAGTTCGTAAACAAATATCTGGCGATCCCTCGCATCGCGTTGTTCTCACTATCCTCTTGAAACCAGCCATCTGGCAATTGAACTACGCCCGCAATCATGTCTGCTGAGCAAGATAAAACTGCTGCTGCCACCGCCCCTGCAGAAGCCCCTGCAGCTCCTGCCGTCGTTGAGCCTACCGCAGAGACAACCGCAGAGGTCCGCGACGAGAAGCCTGCTCAAGCTGGTGCCTCTGCTCCTGAGACCTCTCTAGCTAAACTTGATGGCCGTCTCAATGACATCTGCAGCAAAGCACAGCACAAGGAGATGTGGGGAGTGCAACTGTCTAGCATCAACCACATCCCTACAATGGTGGTTCTCCAAAAGTTCCTTCGAGCTAACAACGATGACCCCGTTGCTGCTGAGAAGCAGCTCACCCAGGCTCTCGAGTGGCGCAAGAAGATGAACCCTACCGCGTTGGTCACTCAGACCTTTGACAAGAGCAAGTTCGACGATCTGGGCTTTGTCACTGCGCACAATGGAGAGAACAACAAGGAGACCATCATCACGTGGAATATCTACGGCGCCGTCAAGGACAAAAAGGCCACCTTTGGCAATGTTGAGGAGTAAGTGCCTGTTCGGTACCCAGATAAAGACCTTGCTAACAGTGCGCCAGATTCATCAAGTGGCGCGCCGCCATCATGGAGATAAGTGTTCAGAAGCTCAAGCTGGGTCAGGTCACTGAGCCCATTCCTGAAGGAGGCGAGGACCCTTATCAAATGATCCAGGTTCACGACTACCTCAATGTTAGCTTTTTCCGCGTGGATCCTGCTGTCAAGGCTGCCAGCAAAGAGACAATTTCCGTCTTCTCCATGGCCTACCCAGAGCTACTTTCTCACAAGTACTTTGTCAATGTTCCTGCCATCATGGGATGGATGTTTGGCGCCATGAAGCTCTTCCTTGCCCCTGCTACCCTTCGCAAATTCCACCCCATGACTTCTGGCACCACACTGTCCACGGAGCTGAAGAACATTGCTTCTTCTTTACCTAAGGAATACGGCGGCCTTGGACCCAGTGTCAAGGAAGGTCAAACTGTTTTGTTGGCTGAGACCGGCAAGACTGACGCAACTTCTTCCAAGTCTGCTGTGACCGAGACCACTCCCATTCCTGTTGCCGATGACGCTGGCCCTGCTGCTGAAAATCCTCCCGCCATTACCGAACCAACTTCCGCTGCCCATGACTCTGGCTCTGTTGTTGAGAATGCCCCTATCACCACTGAATCGGCTCCCTCTGCTCAGAACGCCATCATTGCCGAGCCTGCAGTCGCTCCTGAGCCAGCTACTGCTGCGCCAGCCCCTAGTGATGTGGAGGTAGTTCCTGCCCCAATTCCTGCTCCTGTTGAGGCAGCCAAGGAGGAGACTACTGAGAAAGCCGTTGAGCAAGCCGGCGAGAAGCCTATCGAGGAGGCTCTTGAGAAGCTGACTGTTGGTCCAGCTGATCTGGATGAGAAGAAGGAGGCGCCTGCTGCCACCGTCGAAGTGGAGAAGAAGGAGAACACTGCTTAAATGATATTGCCCAGAAAAGAAGAAGAACAAGACACCAGAGTGGAAGACACTAAGTAACCATGGGATTTGATACCACAAACAATACCCCCCTTGAGTTGCTGCAAGTGAGCTTGTTAAGTGGAGTATTGCTCTAGAGCTATTGTATTCTCGAATAGATTCACAAATGAGGTGTTGACTCCGTTCCCGATGAGCATGCCCCAATGTATTGCTATTGTATGGTGATACCCCAGAGTGCATTTGAGGATGTCGAGATTTTCCAGCACTTTGCAATACGAGGTTTGCCGGAGATCTCAGCACCAATTGCTCTTAACGTTATCTTGAGTTTATCAGCGGTATGCTAGATAAATGATCGATAGTTGGTGGTGGCAATCCATGATGTGATGTTGATGCTATCAAGTGGCTCAAACCCGAAAGCTGGATATAATCCTGACCATGCTACAAACTGGACTAACATCCCGTAATCTTTGCTGATAAACATGACAGGATTAATAATACAGCTACTACACAGAACGAAGATATTGTCAGTTCCACGATGGCAGAATGCGTTGTACAAAAATGAAGTAGCACCAGCAATGTTGTGGTTGGAGGATATAGCCCTATTTTGCCTAGTGATATTCCCATCAAATCATACGCGATTTAGTGCGTCGTGGAAGTTGCGTTTGCTGAAAGTAACAGCATACCCACCGCCGAAGTTCTGCATGCTCTCTGGGACGCAAAAAGGTAAAATGAAGTAAACTTCTGCCAGCTCGGAGAGATAGCTGCGGCGCAGACGGAAGCTGATCTGGTTCCGAGATACCGACACGCTCAGCGGTATCTTCGCCGACAGGTATGATGGGTCTTCAGGTCAGAAAAATCACAGTTAGGCATCATAATTCTTTGCAAGGAGTAGGTGGAACATACCGAATATACTGGAGTTGTCAATATGGACGATTGTCATGGTTGCGCTGGAGTTGCAGGGGACCGGAGCCCGGATTAGACCCCGTGACTTGGTGATCCTCGAGTTACATACCCGGGCACCTGTCACAGACGGACCTGGGACTATTGGTGTTGGATCAGTCTCTATAGTTGAATCGGTGCGTAAATGTTCAGAAACATCGAAATGTATAGATTCAGCGTTATCGTTCATGTTGCTGCAAAAGAGTGTCATCCAACGATAGCGAGGATCACCGCAAAGCAATAGGCCCAGTCACGGTCGTCATGGTACAAAATATGCTTCAAAGGTTGCGATATCTTTCCAATAAAACTGAATTATTGGAGAACTTGCACAAATGACCGCAGGTTCTTAATCCCGTCTTCCTAGTGGGTAGTTGGTTGTTTGGCAGTCCGTGAGAGCTTCAGTACCCGCCCTTTTCGGAGGTAACTCGCGCTCTGGCCCCTGAGCAATGCAACGTCACTCACTCGAAACTTGCAGAATTCTAGGCTTTCTGTTTTGGGAACGGGTTTAATTACTCTTGATGGACAGTGAGTATTGCTTCTTTATTGAATAGTCAACTCTGTGCTGGCAAATGCCACTTAGAGCTCTCTGGTAGCCGAGCGGTTGGTGAACGAGGGTATCTTGGGCGATACAACCAGCGAAACTGTAAACTCATCCAACGATATATTGTATCCATATTGCAATGCCCTTTCTTCTGGGTCTATGTGATGAATCTTCCTCTAGCTCTTGTTCCGAAATGCAGTGATATCTGAGTCAGATATCGTCAAGGCGCCAGGTGGCAAAGCAAGCACGAGGCAAGAGACGTTCGAGAGGGGACCTGTAACTCGAACAATGTCGAGTTTGAATGAGTGGAATCGCATTTTGAATATTGCCATAAGAACAGATGCAATTTTTCCAACGCCTTGAATGGTTTTGCGAACAGATTGCATTTATTGTGGCCAAAGCAATGTTGCGCATCTCGTCTCAGGCGGTCCATATGGTTTCGGTCTAGGAAACTCGCGTTTACCTACCTTGCCTTACCTCGAAAATCAGCCAGCCGGCCAGCCATGCTCATCCTCGCATCCAATTGTCGATTGTACTCCTCCCTGCCTCAGCTCAGCTCAGCCTAGGCAGGCCTAAGGGGCGAACAAACCAAAACTCCCTTGTTTCTCCTCCCAACCTCCAAATTCTCTCATCCTCCTAACAACTACATCTCGACTGCACCGCCGAGAGACATAGTGGCCATATTCTGTATATTGCACTCACGCACGAGACTTTGTTCTCCACTGTTAGACTCTACAACGCTTTTACTTCTCCTTCTTTTTTTGCTTCATTATAACCCCCTCCTTTTCTTTCATGCTCTCCTGCTACTGCCTGTCACGTATTGATCTGGTCCGGCCACTTATCCCACTTTTACCTTACATCAACCAAACGACGCGACTAGGAGCCAACAACAGTTTTCGTTCAACTCATCTTTGAACATCTCAACTCAACTCTTGTTGTTTACCTGTATCGCTGATACGCGTTTTCTTGATCATCCAAGACTGATTCACACCCCCGTCACGTTCATTAAACAAGGTACTTATACATCTCTCTTCTTCCTGTGTGTACCTATATCATATCTCAATATCTATCTACTTCCTTACACCAACCTCGCACGTCGACTTGACACTCTCCGCATTCTCTTTCTGATCGCCAAATCCGATCCTTCCTTACTCCTCTTTTTTCGGCTGTTATCGTTCCTGCCTTCCCAAATATTGGAGTACGTACCAAGCCTCTTGCCCGGGCAGTCTTTGACCTTGACCTGGTTCTTCTTGCCTGCCCTGGACCAGTCTAGGTTGGACTGGCGCGCGCGGGGGGAAAGCAACATCCTTAGTCGCCCACTCTCTCCTTCCCAATCCCACTCTTATCTGAGCGCGCCGCGTTTGCTTCCTAACTCCATTTACCTCTTGACACCCTCTATCCTTCACCTTCTACCTTTTCCTCTCTTGAAACTCTATCAACCATAACTTTTTATGTTATTTCTCTCTTTTCTCAATCTTTAATTAATTCGGAGTCATTCTTTTCTCACGCTTTTTTTTTATTAGAACCCGAATGACTTTCTGTCTTTGAACATTTCGCGTCAAAGCAGTCTACTACATCCGAGACGACCTCTTACCTTGCCAATATGGCACTCGTCTTGACCTCCGAAGGCGCCTTCGACGTAGGCGTCACGGACGATTCCTCTTCTAATGTCGCGTCAACGACTTCCACGCCTCCTACTACCGTTGCCGATGAAGCCAGTCTTCACTCCGAATCGCCCAAGCGCGATGTCGTTCATGTTGCACTCGACATCGAGTCTCCTGAAGTCACGCTTACCACATCCAACCTGATCGAGCCTACAGACTCCATCAGCCTCACCGAACCGCCCCCGTCTGCCCCAACACGCTCTCGACGCAGCCGCGTGAGCGCTCCTGTATATAATCTGGTTCAATTGAGTGGTACCGCCGGCCACGGAAAGCGACGCGCCAAAGGTGACATTGTAGCGGATCGAAGACGAAGAAGACGAACTGTTTCTGGCCCAGTCTTGCCCGGTTATGGCTCAGCATCTTCAAGCCCTGCTCAAGGTGCAACACCCGAAACAGTCCGAAGTGGCATTGACGCGCTAGGAGTCACACAGTCAGCCAGCAAACTCGATTCGCCGCGCACTCGCCGCCAGAGAATCTTGGAGGAGGACTTGCCAAGCAAGCGTCCTTCAACGCGTCGTTCCAGTACCATTGCGCCTGCCGCGGTTACGCCCGTCAACAAAAAGTCAAAGGTCACTAAACGGAGTCGCAAATCTTTGGAGTCCGAGACGCCGTTGTCACGCGAGCTTAGACGCCTGCAGGATACAAAGGAGTTTTCTCATATTGACGAAAAGCCCGTGATCCAGAGTGTTTGGTCTAACGGAAAATTCGTCGACCCCAAAGCTCCCGCGCCACCACCAAAAAAGAAGTCTCAACCCGAACCAGCCGCCGAAGAACCCAAGGACGCTGAGCCCGAACCTATGAATAGATTCAGGAACCGCAAACCTAAGAAGTACCTTGTCAAGGGTCTCTATGCGGGCCAGGATACTCCCACCGATATAATTAAGGCACTGTCGGGGGTAGATAAGAAAACAATCGCCCAGGTGCCCGATCTTATCCCCAACGGTCGCGTTAATAAGACTATGCCCATGCCTATCTTCACTGGCCTGCGGACTCTCATCGACGGTCGCGATTTTAAACTCCCATATCAAGTCTGCCATCCTCTTCCTCCAGGTCAGCCCAAGCCTGATGAGTGGAAGAAGATGACAAAAAGTAAGTTCGATGCCGAAATTGCAAAGTTGGTTCTAATATATTCTAGATCGCTTTATTGGCGAATCCAAAGACTACTGGAGAAAGTCGCCCCACTTCCACGACTACTCTTCAAAGTGTGTCTGCAAGCCAGAAGATGGTTGTGCCGAGAGTTGTCAAAACAGGATTATGCTGTATGAATGCGATGAGCAGAATTGCAACGCTGGCAAGAAGTATTGCACCAATCGTGCGTTCGCCAATTTGACAGCACGACGAAACCGGGGCGGAAAGTATCGAGTTGGTGTTGAGGTGATCAAGACCTCTGACCGTGGATACGGTGTACGAAGCAATCGATGCTTCAGGCCTAACCAAATCATCATGGAGTACGCTGGTGAAATCATTACCGAGGAGGAGTGTGAGCGCCGCATGACGGAGGTCTATAAAGACAACGAGGTGAGTTTCTGAATCGTCGCTCAATTCTGATTGGACAGTCACACTAACTAAGTAAAGTGCTACTATCTCATGAGTTTTGATCAAAACATGATCATAGACGCCACTACGGGAAGCATCGCGCGTTTCGTGAATCACAGCTGCAATCCCAACTGCAGAATGATTAAATGGATCGTTTCCGGACAGCCGCGAATGGCCCTGTTTGCTGGCGACAAGCCCATCATGACAGGTGATGAACTGACCTACGATTACAATTTTGACCCATTCTCGGCGAAGAATGTCCAAAAATGCCTCTGCGGCGAGCCCAACTGCCGCGGTGTCCTTGGTCCTAAGCCGCGCGAAGTCAAGCAACCCAAGACGGACCTCAAGAATGCAGTTAAGGGCGCCGTCAAAGCTGGCAAGCGCAAGCTCAAGGAACTGGTTGGCGATGAGGCTGACAGTGGCAAAAATGCTAAGAAGCGCAAGGTTCAACCTGCGAAGGGAGTGAAGCGAGCCATCTCAAATGCCAGTTCAAAGGTTGCCAAAGGCGCAGCGAGTGCTATCAAGAAGGGTGTTTCGACAGTTACAGCGACTGCAAAGAAGGCAGCTCTGGGCTCCAAGCCACCCGCAAAGCAACGCGTCTCGGCAGGGGCCATTCTTAAGAAGACGACCACAAAGCGCGTTATCCAGACTTACTCACGAACGCCCCAGAAGCGAGCGGCCGGGCGAGCATCAAACGTTGGTCTTGTTGCAGCAAGCAAAGCAAAAGGTGCTTCGGTAACAAAGGTCAATACCAAATCTACGACCAAAATTGGTAGCATCAAAAGGAATCCGTTCCCAACTCCGATGCCTCGAACGACAATGAACATTTCTCAATTGGCTGAGATTATGGTGGCAGCTGATGATTGAAGGATTGAAAAGAGATGACGACGTTGAGATGGAGATTTACGTTTGCAGATAAACGAGGCATTCTGACGGACGCGGATTGCATTTTTTGGGCCAAGCCATTAATGAATCAGGTACGAGGAGTGAGAGAGGGGATATGGATTTCGGAGTCGCTACGCTTTTCCCGCCACTAGGTATCACTACTATTATTATTTATCTGCGGGCGCCAAGGCGTACAAGGTGTTAGACTGCTAACACAAGGGGGTTTAGCATTGTACAGTACAAGGAATTGGTTAGTTGGCTGTCTGGCTGCTATGGACACATGCAACTTTGCTTAAGTATCTAGTTTTCACGCCTCCTTGTCAATCAAGTATTGTAATGATGCTTCTGATTTTCGTTGTGATTATGGTGTAATGGATGAATTTGTTTGGTTAGTAACTGGTGTACAACACGGGTATTAAATGAGCATCGGCCCAGGCAACATTTATATACAATCTTACTACCAAACATCCTTTGTGCTTGTGTATAACGGTCTCCTTTGTCTCTTTGCAGGTGAAACAGGGCGAAAACAAGGCAGCGGGCCAACTTGGAGCTATCTGCTCATGCTGTCAATGTGCAAAGGTAAGATGAGGCTCAAACGTGCATTACGCTTGTGAGTACTAGACCACAACTTGTCTACCTAGGTAGGTAATGCGCAATTGCAAAGTACCCAGGGACGCAAAAACAGGAGAGATGTTGGAACGCTTGGTGAGATGTATGTTTGTCCGTACCAAGCGCAAGGCTGATGCCGGCCACGGGTATGCTTTGTCGCTTCTCGAGAGAAATAGTCTGTATGTGTGTGTGTGTGTGTGTGTGTGTGTGTGTGTGTTATTTCAACATAGTTGGGAGACTAGGTTGTGATTTGAGCTAACTTCCTGTCACTTCTGATGCCCCAAAGCACAACACCCGGGGGGGGGCTGAGAAGAAGTGGATCGACTTCAATGTACTTAATATTAAGAACATGGTTGGAAGAGAAGATGCCTAGAGAGATGATATGACAAAAATATCAGGAGTGCAGGATGAGATTGATGGGGGACGGGGAGGGGGAGACAGGGGCCAGGGGGGCTCACCGCGAGGAAGAGCCTCAACTACCTAATCTTGTCAGACGTGCAGTGAGTGTCTGCAGGTAGGTGAGACAGCACAACTGACAGTGCAGTGCACATTAGCCCTGTCTTGTCTTACCTACACCGCAATACCTTTGATACTATCTACCTAGATAGGTAGGTAGAACCTTTTGCTTATCTTCTGGAAGGCACATGACAGCAGCCAGAAAATATTACACATCAGCACATTAACCACCCAGCACTGTGACTAGTAGGTATGCGAGAATTGACTGGCGAGTACGCCTTGTTAGTCACAATTATAAACTCGATAGAGTTTCTAGTTTCCAGGCAGCGATTGTCTCATGTAAAGACTAAGTGGCCCGTCATTTTCCACCCGGTGATGTCCTGTCGTTTCTTTATTGCATTTGTAAAGCTTGAGTGTTAAAAACAGAGATACTATTCTACAGTTCCAATCCCTAGCCCATGATGGCAAGGCGCTGTATAAAAGCCCGGTTATGCCGTGATGCATATAGGATATTTGGTCGCTATCATGTACTGGATCTTCAATACATACACTCAAGTCCGTTGGAACAGACGGTAAATCCACAAGAGCAGCGAAAGTTTGCATAGTTCAATCGGTTGTCTATAATGCCGCTAATGATGCTGGAAGTCTACAAAGAGAAAACAATAAACAAATGAGACAGGGGGATCTATGGTAGAAAGAGCAAAACAAGAGGCAAAACACAAAGGAAAGACGAGTGAAACATAACACAAAGACAAAAGAAACAAGAGTAGAATAAGAAATACATCTACCCAATAACACCCGGCCAGAATGTGAGGACGGGTCTTGAAAGGGCGTCGAGGGAGTATGAGGTTGTGAAAAGAAAAGAAGGCCAGGACAAGACGATCGATCATCACAGTTCGATATCCTGTCGCTTCCCTTCAGACGTGAGTCTAATTGTCGATGTACCGTTTTCCATCGTTTTCTCTAAACTTTTATAATAGCCAGTGCTGTTGTATGTTGTAGGCCAAAAGACATTGAACCGCCTTATTTAAGAAAGAAAAGTTGCCGTGCCAGACCTTGTCGCTACTTTGCAATGACCCATATGGTGATAAATTGACACCAGAGTTGTTGTTTCGAGCGATCAAGTCATGTTGAAGATGGAATGTTTGCGTGAGATTTGCTCTCCTTGAGCAAATCTGTCCGTTTCTTAGTTGGCATCATCCTTCATTTCGACTTGACGTCGTGAGAATAAACCTTGCATTTATCGTTGTAATAAGCTGAGCAATTTTGGCAAGCTTCCCCAGTGTTCCAAGTGTTTTCATGGTAGCAATAGTTGCAGCGCCAGAAAGTCACAATGGCCATGGTGAATACTTGTTGAGAAAAGAGTAAAAGATGGTTTATCTGTGTTTTCAGCTGTAGAAGGGCAAGATCACGGTCAATGCAGCGTACTAAAGATGCTGTATGAGTAGTTAGGGAATTTGGTCTTCGGATGAGATGCCTTTGAATATTTATAATAATAAATATTTTCATCTGAAGGATAGTCAAGGCTTTTTCCAGGCGACTTGTGATTCACAGACACGATGTGTGCTAACAGAGGCAACCTCACCTTACCTTTGCAAAATCCATCAAGCGCCTGGCACACAATCGTCGTTTACAAACGTCTGCGCAGAAAAACACAATCGTTTAGTGCCGGGCATGTTGAAAGAGCTGTGATTGTGTGTGTTCTGAGTCTATGCGCCATGGCGAAGCCGATCCTGGTGAAGCTCCGACAGCAAATCGATGATGGATTGAGAACAAGTGTTTCAACGGTCACAGGAACCATTGGACCTTGTTAGAGGTCAATCCATGCTTAACGAACGACATGTCGAATCGATGAGCTGGGTAACGGCACTGCGCACGTCTGGGCATTATCCAGGGGCGGCACATGAGTGGTAATCGAAGGAAGCTCCACCCAGTGGTAATAGCTTGAGGGATGAAATATGGTTGCCAGTAGAAAGCGTCATGGTTTCGAACCAATGTTGACCGTCATATGTGTGCCGTAGTCTGACCAAATAGCGAGGTTAAGCATGTTTGAAAGGTGTTTAGCAACAATGACTCTTGCTTGCCAACATCCGCATCTAAACCCACGTGTTTAGCATGATAGTACGAGGCGGTACCTAAGGTTCTTTCAACTCAACTGGCCCTGGAATTTCTGGTGCCTATTTTCACGAGCACTGTCAGTGCGCAGTAGAGTCTTTCAACCCCATGTTGCTGTCCATACCTACTTGTTTACGCAGCCCCAGTATAGAGCACAAAGCTTATACACAAGAACAGCAATAGCGTGGACTTGCAATGCCGGACTGCCTTGAATGTTATTTTCGTTTGGACCGACTGAAAGTTTGGTTCGATTGAGATTTTGCGCATCTGTTATTCTCCGATGTTGCAAGTGTTGAAGTGGGTTGCCAAAAACGAGGCGGGGGTTGGAGCGGGGCATTCCTAAGAGCTAACCATGGCTGAGCAGCCGTCGCCTAATAGTTTGTTGTTTAATACTGAGTGTATATTGTAGATTCTGATGAAGAAAAGGGATCAGGGCGAGGGACCTCGGCGGGGGGGTGTTCAGACAAACAAGTAGGTCTTGGTTATAGCCATGAGGCTCTGCAAATGACCGGTATCGGATAAGCAATTGTTATGCGAGATCGCTCAAAGGTGATGGATGTCACCTTCCTTGTGGTGGAAACGAGGCTTAGAAGTGCATATTCTCTGGCGCTCAAGACTGCAGAAGCACTGTGTCACACGTCAGTATAAAGATATGCATCTCTTGTAGAAGGATATCACTCAACTGAATGGTATAGTCCAATGCACCCATGGTGCCCGAGTCCTTGTCAAACACGACAGTAGAGTTTCTGCATGGGTCGCAAAAATAAGGCAGAATCTGCGGAAGTACTCGAGGATGTGTATAAGATTATTAGATAGCAGAAATACTCTCCTCTTTGGTTTCGTAACACAGTCCGGAAGTTGCGGAAGCAAAGTGAAGTTGTTTTCGCTCTTGTCGAAGATTTCGTGCAAGATCACACCATTTTTTGTAGTGTTCCCGTAAGTTTCGTCTTTCATTGACGTTGTGCAACGATAGAGTCATGTGTGTTTCTCTTTGTTCTTTTCGGTCGGTCCAGTATTGGAGGGCACTTTTCGAGGTAGAAACCCTCCGTTCGTAGAACGATGGTGATGGTCCTCTATAGTGTCAGGGCAAGGTCGAAACATACGTTTCTGTTCAAGTAAAAGTCCACCTGAAAGAAGTCAGTACATGATAGAAGGAAGAGAAGAGAGCAATTGCAAAAATATAAGAAGATTTTGAGCAGGATAGATAAAACGAGGGGAAGTTCGGCTGAACTTATATGTCTTTTCAAAGATTGCCTTGCTACACACCAATTGATAAGCCTACTTAATATGCAAGTAAATGTGGAAAAACTACTGCCAGCCGAACCGTGGCTTGAGTAAACCGTCAACCAACAGTACAACTGTTGGAAAGAGGCGCGAAGTGGTCCTTTGGCCTCACGGTGCGCCGTCGTTTGAGCCTTGAGGTTGTGACACAGGTGTTTCCAGTCGCATCTTGTTGAGCTGGGCATACATATTCGTGGTTGAAGATAGAAGCGATTCTCAGGTTGAAACCCAGTGCCTAAGCCATGTCATCAAGCACACAAGGCTGGGATTCCTTGTCGGTCTTTGCCCTTCCATATTCTGCGCGAGATGGTCATCGTATCGGGTCTAACAATCGTCTACCGATATATGCCCAAGGCTGTGTCAAGTCACAGCATACCCTTAGGCGAAGGTAGACTGGCGAGTTAGTGCTTGTCTCGGCCGGGTTTACATAAACCGACCGGAGAGCTGCAATCTCACATGTTGAGGTGGCAGAGACAGGATACAGTTTTGAAAGAGAGACGGTTAAGTCGGACATGATACAGGTCAGGTAGGTAATATGTACCCAAGGTGGTCTGACGATGCTGGAGTGCATGAGATGGTTGCCTACTACCTCATAGACCATAGAAGGAAGGCCTGAACATCAAATAAAACGTTGTGCCACGAGGTAATACTTGATGCCTGAGAAGGGAAATTGTCATTCGGGCTGTTCCGTAGGTAGGTTAGTACCTTAGTACCTAGAGGTAGTTAGTAGGTACATAGTAGTAGCTACTCAACTGCAGGCTGCCTACCTGTTTGTGCCTTGGTAAGATATGCAAGGAGGTAAGTAATAGTCGGATGGCTGTGAGCCCATCAACAACATCAATATGGACACCTGCTGTCAATCGTAGTGTCGTGAAGCCCCTGGACTAAATTGACAACTCATTGACGTTAAAAGACTTAATCCCTGTTGCACAATTACAGAGGCGATTATTGGATCCCCCTATCCTGCCCTACAAGATGCACTAGCAGGAATAGAGGCACTGAGGTGAGGATCAACTTTGTGTCAGCAAGGAAGCAGCCGTGAGCCCATGTTAGAGATTGAAGCCCTCCCCAATGGTCTCGACTTCAAGCCCTATCACTACTGGTAAGTGACGAGTCTCAAGGGGCTGAGCACTTCTTTTGAAAGTAAGTGGATCGCCGTATGGACATGGACTCTGGCAGTTTAAAAGCTGTTTCGATGATGTTTCAGCGTACAAACGACGGCCTGTAAGCTATTACACAAAGCATAGAATTAAATAGAAAACCCGAGAGTTGCTAGACTAATCTCATAAACGAGGCAGACTTACAGCGAGTAACAGCCAATTGTTTGAATTGAGGCCTTCTCTATCGCCTCAAACTCATCTATAGATATGATGGCACTAAAAAGTAGTTTTCAGTGTAGGTCTTGACACCCAATCATTCCTGATATAGTTATTTGACATTTAAACATAGCCAAATCAAGTTTTTGTCCACATGTTAAACGCGTTGTTGGTTGAGCAGCTCGGCTCTGGGGGAGACATCCAGCCATATTAGGAACTGAAGAGTGTGGCACAGCTAACTACTGGGGCTGACATAGCTTAGTACCTACCTAGGTAGGTATGATGACCTCTCAAAGTCGAGTGAGCTGGTCATAAACGCAAATATGTATAGAGTTTATGCCCTTGATCAAATAAGTTCTTTGTAAAATCCTTCATACAGCAGGAGGTAGCTAAGTTTATACAACAAAAAAGCTTAGTAGTTGTGGACCAATGTCCCTTTGCTCAGGTTGCAAGTACAGTGACTACCTTACTTATCTACCCGTATTGAGGAAGCCCAACAAACAGTATTTGCAGTGTTAATCGTTACGGACGTCTCTATTTGAAAATCATCCTACCTGCTAATCTAGCTAGCCAGAGTATAGCGTTCGAGATAAAACTCCTGTTTGTCAACCTGCAAACCTTTCTGCGCATTTTTAGGTAGATAGGTGCTGAAAGTTGCATGTAAGTCAAAGGTTGTTTGTGTAAGCGTTTGAACAACCTTTCTATATTCACTCAGTCAATGAACTGTAAAATCTGTAGCTTTCTGTGTTGTCACATATATTTCAGTGTTTTCTTTTTGCATGACTCTCATAATTCTAACCTCGTTCTTAAACAAATCACTTCTTCATACAATCGTATCCTCACAAGATATATCTACTAAGGTATCGACTTCTGCTTGGACGTACAGTGTGGATTACACATCCAACTAAAATGACCGTCGACGTATTAGTGGCCCGCTCGGGAGAGCTGGACTTGGCAAGTAATACTTCCGACACAACCATCAATGCGACGGTAGTAAAAGATGAGACCATTATTACTCGACCACCACCAACACTAACGCGCTCCTGGTCCTTACCCAACGCTTCCACAAGGAGGACTGATAGCCCCGCGCCACCGGTACTAACACGCGCCTCCTCTTTGCCTGTCAAACCTGTAGAACCAGCTACGGACATCGACTCTGACAGCTCGTCTGTCTGGACTTGGGCTTGGAGCGATGAGATGCAAGGACCGGCCACCAGCAAGCGCTGTGGCACGCGATGGATTGCGCGTTTGCTTCCCTTTTTTATGCTGATGCTTGTTGGCTATGCAACATATGATGTTGTGGTTTATTGCTGCGGTATGTTCTGTTCTCCCCTGCAATCCCTTTAATTAGCATCATACCTAACAATCGGCAGTCGAGTACTTCATTCAAGAGACTAGAAAGACAGCAACCGCCATCGTCCTCATTGTCTTCTATACCATTTTCTTCATCCTCATGGTTGCCGCCTACATCCGGTGCTACGTAACCATTCAATTCAACACTGGCTTCGTGCCCTGGACTGCTGCGAGGGAAGCTGCCGAATCAGAACGAAACGAGCGATCAACAAACGGCGGCGACGTCGAATCACTACAATGGAGTCCTGCGGATACGAACCCTGATAGCCCTGGACTCGAAGCCTTCTACAGCAAGGATGCATTCATATGCGAGAGTGATGGGTTGCCCAAATGGTGTTCCGAGTGTAGGAGTTGGAAACCTGACCGGGCCCATCATTCGAGCGAGTACGGCCGATGTGTCTACAAAATGGACCACGTATGCCCTTGGATGGGAGGCATCATCTCGGAAACTTGTACGTCTCTATGCACGAAACTCGGTACAGCTCGGCTAACGCATCAACAGCATTCAACTTTTTTATCCAATTCACATTCTATTGCGCATGCTACTGCGTTCTAATCGTAGCTACTAACGCTTATGTCGTGACACTCCGCCGCAACGCTGGCCAGGGTGTGGAAAGTCGGGTTGTTGTCGGGTTGGCACTCGGTTCTTTGTTCGGCTTGTTCTCTATCGCTATGACTGCCACAGCCTTGCGGTTTGTCTTTCAGAATATCACCAATGTCGACCTGTTCAGGAAGAACCAGACGTTTCGATTGGCGGTCCGAGTTCCCACCGGTACACGATCAACAGACCAATTCACTACAATTACCTACCCACTTTCCCCCCCTGGGGACGACTCCAGGGCTCCGGGAACAGCACACTCCAACGGTGTGGATCAATCTGATGGCGCTGGCTCTATTGCAACAAATAGAATGGCGGCTAGGGACCAACGAGCCAAACGTACATTCGCCATTCTGCAGACGCAATCTGGCGAGAACCCTTGGCATGTTGGATATCGAAACAACTTCAAGAGTGTCATGGGAGAAACCATTTTTGAGTGGTTTCTGCCTCTGCGACATTCCCCATGCACCCGTCACGATAGCATGGTAAGCGACTACGAGTTTGGGCCTCTGGTGGAGGAACTGAAGAGGCGGTACGGACTTGCTGAGGGGGACGCCGAGAAGGGTGCGAATGAGACAACGTCGAGTTAGATACCCAAAGAACTACAGTATTCGACATGGGGGATACAAGAGGCGGAAAAGGAACCGTATAAGTAATGTTTAAAAGGGGGTGGATCAGTTGGCAAACAGACCTGACTTAGATGTTGCCATCAACTCAGCGCGTAATTTTTTATATTTTTTTTTTTGTTATTTCACCATGGTCCTATCAAGGACTGTTTCATAGCATATTATATACCACAGGTCAAGGAACGCAGTGGTTCGTCTAGTGATATTTTGTGCTATCTGCGTGAAAGAGGTCTTCATAGTCGACCTACGTACCTGCCTGGCAAGGAAATACTTGCTCTGAAGGGAGCCACATTTACTATGAGCTAGGAGGAAAAGATGTCAGCGAACATTGGCGCATCGCCGAGAAAGAAAAAAAAAACATACAACACCGGGGATTCGCTGGTCGTCACCGACCCAACTACTAATCCAGCGCTTCGCAGCTTGACTATGGGAGAGCGGACGGGATCCC